>NC_135405.1:12117655-12417655 GCF_051989625.1 Stigmatopora argus
ACCCCCGTTGCTTCAACTGAGTCCGACCGAGTCTGTGCTGGATGTTTCGGAACAAAATGCTGGCCCAACCCACAGCGGCCCTCGAGGACCCCTGTTGCAGACTCTCCAAGCCAGTCCAAGTCTTTTTCTGGACCTATTGTAAGCGTTGGCCATCAAAATGCAGACTTTTGACCATTTTGACTCATTTAAGAGCACCTTTGTTGAATGATATTTCACCCATTTCATTATATGCAGCGGTGTATGATGACACTAAAGGCTTTTGATTTGATGTAAAGGCATATCATCCCATAAAACTAAGCTTTCATTTCAAACTATTCCAGAAGATGTAGGTTTTCATAAAGAGCAAAGCTTTCCACAATACTAGTATCCTGCAAGTGCAATCAGTGGATTGCCGTCAGGTGCTTCTCTTGCCCAACCCCCGTTGCTTCTACAAACCCTTTGCCCACCCACCAGGACCTTTTTCAATTTAACTTTACATGACAGATCTCCAATCCATACATATTGCGGACATACGGTTAAATAAATGGTCAGGGAAAAATGTATGATGACGCAGAAATTATTTTTTTTGCCTTGACGGAGACACTGGCGGCGATTGTTAAACAACTTTAAAAATGTTTCAAGGGAAAAAAAGCCTTACTATACAGTGTGCTTGTTTTCTGGGAGTTTCCACTGTTTGTAAATCCAGCTGGCAGTTTTAGCCAGTGGTGATGACAGATTTTAGCTCCTGGATGCCACAAATTAGTCATAATGGTTGGACTCTAGTCATTTTCTCTTCCTAAAAATCCAAAAGTTAATATGTATTTGACTATTTGACTGCGGTTTCAAAGTAAACCATCACACACACACATACGCATGTAATGGTTTACTTTGAAACCACAGTCAAATAGTCAAGTACATATTGACTTTTGGCTTTTAAGGACGAGAATATATATATATATATATATATATATATATATATATATATATATATATATATATATATATATATATATATATATATATATATATATATATATATAAATGGGTTCAATAAAACTGAATACAGCAGTTTCAAAATAAACCATTACACACACACATATATATATATATATATATATATATATATATATATATATATATATATATATATATATATATATAGGGGTTCAATAAAACTGAATACAGCAGTTTCAAATTAAACCATTACACACACACACACACACACATATATATATATATATATATATATATATATATATATATATATATATATATATATATATATATATATATATATATATATATATATATATATGTAATGGTTTATACTGTATTCAGTTTTATTGATTTGAGAATACACATCTCAAAATAGCTCTGGTCCATCTTATGGTGCCGATATAATTCCGTTTTTCAAAATAAATCATTCATTGATTCAATAGTTTTCCGCACCGCTTTACTTCGCAGGGGTTGCAGGGATGCTGGAGCCTATCACGGCCAACTATGGCTTGCCAGCCAATCACAGGGCACTGAGACGAAAACCCGCTGATTAACTTCAAATGACTTCAGGTGGTGGGGCTAGGCACACTGTATCTCAGACCTCTTGCACGCCAGTCAGGTATAACAATAATTATAACATTTATTTTAATGTCTTACGAGTTAGTTGCTTGTTATAATGAACAAGTGTGCGTTTATTTTGATGTCTTACGAGTTACTTACTTGTTATAGTGAACAAGTGTGCCTTTAGTTTGAGCTGAAGATCGCCATGTTGAGCTCCGCTAAGCAAGCATGGGTTAAGGTTAAACCTCAAGCTTAAATTTTAATGTTATTTTGCTAAATTATGTATTGGGCAAGTATTCATAAGAACCGAGCGGTGTTCTTAACGCGGTGGTTATTGTTACGGGATTCCAACTGTCTTTTTTTGTGTGGAAATATCATGCTAATGAGCGATTAGCACGAGGCTAGCGCTAGCCGCGAATGGCTAATCGCTACGCTAGCAGGGAGTCCACGTAGTGCTTCTAACTACTTTATTGTGGATGCTAAATGAGCGTTAGTTAAGCTAATGTTCATACTCCTATGATTTTGTTTGTAAAAATACACTTATTTGTCGGTGCGAATGGGCTCAAAGTTTTGGTTAATTATGTTAAATGCAAATGTGATTGATTGACACACATTGTATGGCATGCACTTGTTGTAGTGTATGTACACGATGGAATTAAGGCTATAAATGTTTGTTTAGAAAGCAGACTAAACTCTGTCCCTGTGTGGCTTTTTTAAGTTGACGGACATCTTCCTGGACAGCGGCTTGAGTTCTAAAAGGCCTGGGGCCACCTGGTCTGACTGCACCACGCCGGCCTGGCTCAGTACCTCCGGGACACTAAAGTGAAGTTCAACCTGGACGGCATGGATGGACGGACGGCATGGACGGACGGACGGCATGGACGGACTGACGGCATGGACGGACTGACGGCATGGACGGACGGACGGCATGGACGGACGGACGGCATGGACGGACGGACGGCATGGACGGACGGCAGGGACGGACGGCATGGATGGACGGCACTTTTTCTCCCCAGTGGAGTTTTGGACACTTTTTCTCCCCAGTGGAGTTTTGGACACTTTTTCTCCCCAGTGGAGTTTTGGACACTTTTTCTCCCCAGTGGAGTTTTGGACACTTTTTCTCCCCAGTGGAGTTTTGGACACTTTTTCTCCCCAGTGGAGTTTTGGACACTTTTTCTCCCCGGTGGAGTTTTGGACACTTTTTTACCCGTGGATTTTTGGACACTTTTTTACCGGTGCAGGTAAGTATTTAGGTCTTTTGAGTTTTGATTTGTGGACACTTTTCTCCCTAGTGGAGTTTTGGACACTTTTTGGACACTTTTCTCCCCAGTGGAGTTTTGGACACTTTTTGGACACTTTTCTCCCCAGTGGAGTTTTGGACACTTTTTGGACACTTTTCTCCCCAGTGGAGTTTTGGACACTTTTTGGACACTTTTCTCCCCAGTGGAGTTTTGGACACTTTTTGGACACTTTTCTCCCCAGTGGAGTTTTGGACACTTTTTGGACACTTTTCTCCCCTGTGGAGTTTTGGACACTTTTTGGACACTTTTTCTCCCCAGTGGAGTTTTGGACACTTTTTGGACACTTTTTCTCCCCAGTGGAGTTTTGGACACTTTTTCTCCCCAGTGGAGTTTTGGACACTTTTTCTCCCCAGTGGAGTTTTGGACACTTTTTCTCCCCAGTGGAGTTTTGGACACTTTTTCTCCCCAGTGGAGTTTTGGACACTTTTTCTCCCCAGTGGAGTTTTGGACACTTTTTTACCCGTGGATTTATGGACACTTTTTTACCCGTGGATTTATGGACACTTTTTTACCGGTGGACTTTTGGACACTTTTTTACCGGTGCAGGTAAGTATTTAGGTCTTTTGAGTTTTGATTTGTGGACACTTTTCTCCCTAGTGGAGTTTTGGACACTTTTTGGACACTTTTCTCCCCAGTGGAGTTTTGGACACTTTTTGGACACTTTTCTCCCCAGTGGAGTTTTGGACACTTTTTGGACACTTTTCTCCCCAGTGGAGTTTTGGACACTTTTTGGACACTTTTCTCCCCAGTGGAGTTTTGGACACTTTTTGGACACTTTTTCTCCCCAGTGGAGTTTTGGACACTTTTTCTCCCTAGTGGAGTTTTGGACACTTTTTCTCCCCAGTGGAGTTTTGGACACTTTTTTTACCCGTGGATTTATGGACACTTTTTTACCCGTGGATTTATGGACACTTTTTTACCGGTGGACTTTTGGACACTTTTTTACCGGTGCAGGTAAGTATTTAGGTCTTTTGAGTTTTGATTTGTGGACACTTTTCTACCTAGTGGAGTTTTGGACACTTTTTGGACACTTTTCTCCCCAGTGGAGTTTTGGACACTTTTTGGACACTTTTCTCCCCAGTGGAGTTTTGGACACTTTTTGGACACTTTTCTCCCCAGTGGAGTTTTGGACACTTTTTGGACACTTTTTCTCCCCAGTGGAGTTTTGGACACTTTTTCTCCCTAGTGGAGTTTTGGACACTTTTTCTCCCTAGTGGAGTTTTGGACACTTTTTTACCCGTGGATTTATGGACACTTTTTTACCCGTGGATTTATGGACACTTTTTTACCGGTGGACTTTTGGACACTTTTTTACCGGTGCAGGTAAGTATTTAGGTCTTTTGAGTTTTGATTTGTGGACACTTTTCTCCCTAGTGGAGTTTTGGACACTTTTTGGACACTTTTCTCCCCAGTGGAGTTTTGGACACTTTTTGGACACTTTTCTCCCCAGTGGAGTTTTGGACACTTTTTGGACACTTTTCTCCCCAGTGGAGTTTTGGACACTTTTTGGACACTTTTCTCCCCAGTGGAGTTTTGGACACTTTTTGGACACTTTTTCTCCCCGGTGGAGTTTTGGACACTTTTTCTCCCTAGTGGAGTTTTGGACACTTTTTCTCCCCAGTGGAGTTTTGGACACTTTTTTACCCGTGGATTTATGGACACTTTTTTACCCGTGGATTTATGGACACTTTTTTACCGGTGGACTTTTGGACACTTTTTTTACCGGTGCAGGTAAGTATTTAGGTCTTTTGAGTTTTGATTTGTGGACACTTTTCTCCCTAGTGGAGTTTTGGACACTTTTTGGACACTTTTCTCCCCAGTGGAGTTTTGGACACTTTTTGGACACTTTTCTCCCCAGTGGAGTTTTGGACACTTTTTGGACACTTTTCTCCCCAGTGGAGTTTTGGACACTTTTTGGACACTTTTCTCCCCAGTGGAGTTTTGGACACTTTTTGGACACTTTTTCTCCCCAGTGGAGTTTTGGACACTTTTTCTCCTCAGTGGAGTTTTGGACACTTTTTTTTACCCGTGGATTTATGGACACTTTTTTACCGGTGGACTTTTGGACACTTTTTTTACCGGTGCAGGTAAGTATTTAGGTATTTTGAGTTTTGATTTGTGGACACTTTTCTCCCTAGTGGAGTTTTGGACACTTTTTGGACACTTTTCTCCCCAGTGGAGTTTTGGACACTTTTTGGACACTTTTTCTCCCTAGTGGAGTTTTGGACACTTTTCTCCCCTGCTGAGTTTTGGGGACGGACGGCACGGACGGCACGGACGGCACGGACGGCACGGACGGACGGCACGGACGGACGGACGGCACGGACGGACGGACGGCACGGACGGACGGCACGGACGGACGGCACGGACGGACGGCACGGACGGACGGCACGGACGGACGGACGGCACGGACGGACGGCACGGACGGACGGCACGGACGGACGGCACGGACGGACGGCACGGACGGACGGACGGCACAGACGGACGGCACGGACGGACGGCACGGACGGACGGCACGGACGGCACGGACGGACGGACGGACGGCACGGACGGACGGCACGGACGGACGGACGGACGGCACGGACGGACGGCACGGACGGACGGCACGGACGGACGGACGGCACGGACGGGACGGACGGACGGACGGCACGGACGGCACGGACGGACGGCACGGACGGACGGCACGGACGGACGGACGGACGGACGGCACGGACGGACGGACGGACGGCACGGACGGACGGCACGGACGGACGGACGGCACGGACGGACGGACGGACGGCACGGACGGACGGACAGAGGGATCAAGGTGAGTGCAAAATTCAGCACACCTTGCTAAAAAAATGTAATTAATTTATTGGAAAAATTTCAAAGACTTGAACCTTTTTTTCCCCCGTGGACTTTTGGGTATGAACGGACGGCAAAGATGGACGGCAAGGACGGACGGCAGGGACGGACGGCAGGGACAGACGGAGGGATCAAGGTGAGTGCAAAATTCAGCACACCTTGCTAAAAAAATGTAATTAATTTATTGGAAAAATTTCAAAGACTTGAACCTTTTTTTTCCCCCGTGGACTTTTGGGCATGAACGGACGGCAAAGATGGACGGCAAGGACGGACGGCAGAGACGGACGGACGGACGGCAGAGACGGACGGCAGGGACGGACGGCAGGGACGGACGGCAGGGACGGACGGCAGGGACGGACGGCAGGGACGGACGGCAGGGACGGACGGCAGGGACGGACGCCAGGGACGGACGCCAGGGACGGACGCCAGGGACGGACGCCAGGGACGGACGCCAGGGACGGACGCCAGGGACGGACGCCAGGGACGGACGCCAGGGACGGACGCCAGGGACGGACGCCAGGGACGGACGCCAGGGACGGACGCCAGGGACGGACGCCAGGGACGGACGCCAGGGACGGACGCCAGGGACGGACGGCAGGGACAGACGGAGGGATCAAGGTGAGTGCAAAATTCAGCACACCTTGCTAAAAAAAATATAATTAATTTATTGGAAACATTTCAAAGACTTGAACCTTTTTTTTCCCCCGTGGACTTTTGGGCATGAACGGACGGCAAAGATGGACGGCAAGGACGGACGGCAAGGACGGACGGCAGGGACGGACGGACGGCAGGGACGGACGCCAGGGACGGACGCCAGGGACGGACGCCAGGGACGGACGCCAGGGACGGACGCCAGGGACGGACGCCAGGGACGGACGCCAGGGACGGACGCCAGGGACGGACGCCAGGGACGGACGCCAGGGACGGACGGCAGGGACAGACGGAGGGATCAAGGTGAGTGCAAAATTCAGCACACCTTGCTAAAAAAAATATAATTAATTTATTGGAAACATTTCAAAGACTTGAACCTTTTTTTTCCCCCGTGGACTTTTGGGCATGAACGGACGGCAAAGATGGACGGCAAGGACGGACGGCAAGGACGGACGGCAGGGACGGACGGACGGCAGGGACGGACGCCAGGGACGGACGCCAGGGACGGACGCCAGGGACGGACGCCAGGGACGGACGCCAGGGACGGACGCCAGGGACGGACGCCAGGGACGGACGCCAGGGACGGACGGCAGGGACAGACGGAGGGATCAAGGTGAGTGCAAAATTCAACACACTTTGCCAAAAAAAAAATATTGGAAAATGTTCAAAGACTTGAACTTTTTTTCTCCTCTGCGGACTTTTGGGCATGGACGGACGGCATGGACGGACGGCATGGACGGACGGCAGGGACGGACGGCAGGGACAGACAGAGGGATCAAGGTGAGTGCAAAATTCAGCACACTTCCTTAAATTATTGGAAATTTCCAAAAGCTATAACTTTCCCCCCCCCTGCGGACTTTTGGGCGTGGACGGACGGCACGGACTGATGGACGACAGGGACAGAGACAACTGCGGTGAGTCGGCCACGCCCGCCGGCCCGTGCCGTCGTCCAATCGCAAGCCGAGCCCATTCCACCCGTGTTTGCTCTCTTTCAGCGTGCTTCACGGGTACGTGTAAACTAGGAGTCTTGAGGCCCTGTCGTTGGTGTTAGTGACTGGCGGCCATCTTACGACAGACACTCTGAATTGGCTCAATTCTTCAAACGTTTTGGTTGGGAGGAGGTAAGTGATCCAAGATGGCGGCGCGCGTGGATGCAGCTGGCTCTTGCTCTCCAGTTTGGTGTTTTGTTTCCTCAGTCTTGTCGTTGGTTGCTAACATCTGCCAGGCAAACCTTTTCTACAGTCGCCAGGATTTGGTTGCTCTCGGGAGGAGATGCCATAAATCCATCAGAGCAGATTGCCAACGAACCTGCCGCATGTCCCCGAGGACATCTCGAGACGACCAATTTCGTCATACGCTGCTGTGTATGATGACAATTAGGCTTTTGATGATTCCATGATGATGATCAAGCCCATGTCTGAACAGTTAGCAATCCCTCATTTTCTGTTGCTTTGGGGATATTTTTGCGCCACTTCCTCTTGATTTTGAGGGAATTGATCGCATCACTCACATTAAAAAAAAGATAGGGTTGTTGGAAAAAATATTATAGAAAATAATTCAAATTCACAAGACGGGGAAGACGTGCTGGCGGCTGTCATGGAGTTCCGTGCGCATCGGTCGCGCCATGCAGGCAAGCCCCGCCCCCCCAGGGATGGAATTTGGCCGTCCGTCCGCTTAATCGGGTCTTTGCTTTCAGCTGGACGAGAGCGGGAAGTCGGTCTTCACCGTTCTGTGGGGGGACGTGGCCGCTGAATTGAGGAAGGTGAAGAACTGCGTCATCTGTTACGGTGGGTAGCCACAAGAGATTTGGCTGGCTTTTGGTCGGGGGAAAAAAGGCTTTTCTCTGTCCATGAATCGTTAGGCTTTTTTTTCTAAAAAATGACAATGTATACATAGTCATTTTTTTGGGAAAAAAAGGCTTACAATAGATGGTCGTTTTTTTAAAAGAAAAAAAAAAGCCTTACAAAAAATCCTTAAAAAATGACCATGTATAGTAAAGCTTTATTCTTTAAAAAATATATAGTATATATAGTAAGGCTTCTTTTCCTAAAAAATGACATAGTATAGTAAGGCTTAAAAAAACGACATAGTATAGTAAGGCTTTTTTCTTAAAAAACCGACATAGTATAGTAAGGCTTTTTTCTTTTAAAAAAAATGACATAGTATATAGTAAGGCTTTTTTTCTTAAGAAAAAACGACATAGTATAGTAAGGCTTTTTTAAAATTAAAAAACAACATATTTTAGTAAGGCTTTTAGAAAAAATGACAGATAGTAAGGCTTTTTTTAAATTAAAAAACGACAGATAGTAAGGCTTTTTTTAAATTAAAAAACGACAGATAGTAAGGTATTTTTCAAATTAAAAAACGACATAGTATAATAAGGCTTTTTTCTTAAAAAAATGACATAGTATAGTAAGGCTTTTTTCTTAAAAAAACAACAACATGGTATATTAAGGCTTTTTTTTCTTAAAAAACGACAGCATAGTAAGGCTTTTTTTCCGAAAAAAAAACCCGACATAGTATAGTAAGGCTTTCCCCCCCCTAAAAAATGACATAGAATAGTAAGGCTTTTTTTCTTAAAAAATGACATAGTATGGTAAGGCTTTTTTCTTGGTAAAAAACGACATAGTATAGTAAGGCTTTTTTTCTTAAAAAAACGACAGTATATATAGTAAGGCTTTTTTTCTTTAAAAAGCGACAGTATATATAGTAAGGCTTTTTTCTTAAAAAACAACAGTATAGTAAGACTTTTTTTCTAAAAAAACGACATATTATAGTAAGGCTTTTTCCCCCCTAAAAACGACATAGTATAGTAAGGCTTTTTTCCCCTAAAAAATGACATAGTATAGTAAGGCTTTTTTCCCTAAAAAACAACATAGTATAGTAAGGCTTTTTTCCCCTAAAAACGACATAGTATAGTAAGGCTTTTTTCCCTAAAAAACAACATAGTATAGTAAGGCTTTTTTCCCCTAAAAACGACATAGTATAGTAAGGCTTTTTTCCCCCCCTAAAAACGACATAGTATAGTAAGGCTTTTTTCCCTAAAAAACAACATAGTATAGTAAGGCTTTTTTCCCCTAAAAACGACATAGTATAGTAAGGCTTTTTTCCCTAAAAAACAACATAGTATAGTAAGGCTTTTTTCCCCTAAAAACGACATAGTATAGTAAGGCTTTTTTCCCCCCCTAAAAACGACATAGTATAGTAAGGCTTTTTTCCCTAAAAAACAACATAGTATAGTAAGGCTTTTTTCCCCTAAAAACGACATAATATAGTAAGGCTTTTTTCCCTAAAAAACAACATAGTATAGTAAGGCTTTTTTCCCCTAAAAACGACATAGTATAGTAAGGCTTTTTTCCCCCCTAAAAACGACATAGTATAGTAAGGCTTTTTTCCCTAAAAAACAACATAGTATAGTAAGGCTTTTTTCCCCTAAAAACGACATAGTATAGTAAGGCTTTTTTCCCTAAAAAACAACATAGTATAGTAAGGCTTTTTTCCCCTAAAAACGACATAATATAGTAAGGCTTTTTTCCCTAAAAAACAACATAGTATAGTAAGGCTTTTTTCCCTAAAAAACAACATAGTATAGTAAGGCTTTTTTCCCCTAAAAACGACATAGTATAGTAAGGCTTTTTTCCCCCCTAAAAACGACATAGTATAGTAAGGCTTTTTTCCCTAAAAAACAACATAGTATAGTAAGGCTTTTTTCCCCTAAAAACGACATAGTATAGTAAGGCTTTTTTCCCCTAAAAACGACATAGTATAGTAAGGCTTTTTCCCCCCCTAAAAACGACATAGTATAGTAAGGCTTTTTTCCCTAAAAAACAACATAGTATAGTAAGGCTTTTTTCCCCTAAAAACGACATAGTATAGTAAGGCTTTCCCCCCCTAAAAAACGACATAGTATAGTAAGGCTTTTTTACTTTAAACAACATAATATAGTAAGGCTTTTTTTCTTAAAAAACGACATAGTATAGTAAGGCTTTTTTTTAAACGACATGGTATAGTAAGGCTTTTTTTCTTAAAAAAACGACAGTATAGTAAGGCCTTTTTTTCTTAAAAAATGACATAGTATAGTAAGGCTATTTTTCTTAAAAAATGACATAGTATAGTAAGGCTTTTTCTTCGTAAAAAACGACATGGTATAGTAAGGCTTTTTTCCTAAAAAATGACATAGTATAGTAAGGCTATTTTTCCTAAAAAACGACATAGTATAGTATGGCTTTTTTTCAAAAAAAAGACAGTATAGTAAGGCTTTTTTCCCTAAAAAACAACATAGTCTAGTAAGGCTTTTTTCCCCCTAAAAACGACATAGTATAGTAAGGCTTTTTTTCCCCTAAAAAATGACATAGTATAGTAAGGCTTTTTTACTTCAAAAACAACATAATATAGTAAGGCTATTTTTCCTAAAAAAACGACATAGTATAGTAAGGCTATTTTTCCTAAAAAATGACATAGTATAGTAAGGCTATTTTTCCTAAAAAACGACATAGTATAGTAAGGCTTTTTTTCTAAAAAAAAGACAGTATAGTAAGGCTTTTTTCCCTAAAAAACAACATAGTCTAGTAAGGCTTCCCCCCCCCCTAAAAACGACATAGTATAGTAAGGCTTTTTTCCCCTAAAAACGACATAGTATAGTAAGGCTTTTCCCCCCTAAAAAACGACATAGTATAGTAAGGCTTTTTTTTTCTCCTAAAAAAAATGACATAGTATAGTAAGGCTTTTTTTCCCTAAAAAACGACATAGTATAGTAAGGCTTTTTTTCCCCTAAAAACGACATAGTATAGTAAGGCTTTTTTTCTAAAAAAACGACGTTGTATAGTAAGGCTTTTCCCCCCTAAAAACGACATAGTATAGTAAGGCTTTTTCCCCCTAAAAAACGACATAGTATAGTAAGGCTTTTTTTCTTCAAAAACAACATAATATAGTAAGGCTTTTTTTCTTAAAAAAAGACATAGTATAGTAAGGTTTTTTTTTAAACGACATGGTATAGTAAGGCTTTTTTTCTTAAATGACAGTATAGTAAGGCCTTTTTTTCTTAAAAAATGACATAGTATAGTAAGGCTTTTTTTCTTTAAAAAATGACATAGTATGGTAAGGCTTTTTTCATTGTAAAAAACGACATAGTATAGTAAGGCTTTTTTTCTTTAAAAACGGCATAGTATAGTAAGGCTTTTTAAAAAAAAAAACGACAGTATATATAGTAAGGCTTTTTTTCTTAAAAAACAACATAGTATAGTAAGGCTTTTTTCCCCTAAAAAACGACATAGTAAAGTAAGGTTTTTTTTCCCTAAAAAACGACATAGTATAGTAAGGCTTTTCCCCCCTAAAAAACGACATAGTATAGTAAGGCTTTTTTTCTTCAAAAACAACATCATATAATAAGGCTTTTTTTCTTAAAAAACGACATAGTATAGTAAGGCTTTTTTTCTTAAAAAATGACAGTATAGTAAGGCCTTCTTTTCTTAAAAAATGACATAGTATAGTAAGGCTATTTTTCTTAAAAAATGACATAGTATAGTAAGGCTTTTTTTCTTAAACGACAGTATGGTAAGGCTTTTTTCTTCGTAAAAAACGACATAGTATAGTAAGGCTTTTTTTCTTTAAAAACGACAGTATATATAGTAGGGCTTTTTTTTCTTAAAAAACAACATAGTATAGTAAGGCTTTTTTCTCAAAAAACAACATAGTATAGTAAGGCTTTTCCCCCCTAAAAAACGACATAGTATAGTAAGGCTTTTTTTCTTCAAAAAGGACATAATATAGTAAGGCTTTTTTTCTTAAAAAACGACATAGTATAGTAAGGTTTTTTTTTAAACGACATGGTATAGTAAGGCTTTTTTTCTTAAAAAATGACAGTATAGTAAGGCCTTCTTTTCTTAAAAAATGACATGGTATAGTAAGGCTATTTTTCTTAAAAAATGACATAGTATAGTAAGGCTATTTTTCTTAAAAAATGACATAGTATAGTAAGGCTATTTTTCTTAAAAAATGACATCGTATAGTAAGGCTATTTTTCTTAAAAAATGACATGGTATAGTAAGGCTTTTTTTCTTAAAAAACGACATAGTATGGTAAGGCTTTTTTCTTCGTAAAAAACGACATAGTATAGTAAGGCTTTTTTTCTTTAAAAACGACAGTATATATAGTAAGGCTTTTTTTCTTAAAAAACGACATAGTATAGTAAGGCTTTTTTTCCTAAAAAATGACATAGTATAGTAAGGCTTTTCCCCCCTAAAAAACGACATAGTATAGTAAGGCTTTTTTTCTTCAAAAACAACATCATATAGTAAGGCTTTTTTTCTTAAAAAACGACATAGTATAGTAAGGCTATTTTGTTTAAAAAATGACATAGTATAGTAAGGCTAATTTTCCTAAAAAACGACATAGTATAGTAAGGCTTTTTCCCTAAAAAACAACATAGTACAGTAAGGCTTTCCCCCCCTAAAAAACGACATAGTATAGTAAGGCTTTTTTTCCCTAAAAAAACGACATAGTATAGTAAGGCTTTTTTTCCCTAAAAACGACATAGTATAGTAAGGCTATTTTTCCTAAAAAACGACATAGTATAGTAAGGCTTTTTTTCTTAAAAAACGACATAGTAGAGTAAGGAAAAAATTGAAAAAAAAGACCATGTATAGTAAGCCTCATCTCATTTTCTGAACGTCTTTATCCTCATTAGATTAGCGGGGGATGCTGGAGCCAATCCCATTTGTCTCGAGGCCAGAGGCGGGGGACATCCTGAATCAGTGGCCAGACGATCTTAGGGTACAAGGAGACGGACAACCACGCACTGTTTAGTAAGTCTTTTTTCCTTAAAAACGACATGGTATACTAAGGCTTTTCCCCCTAAAAAACGACATAGTATAGTTAGGCTTTTTTTTCTTTAAAAAAACGACATAGTATAGTAAGCCTTTTTTCCCCTAAAAAAACGACAGCATAGCAAGGCTTTTTTTCTTTAAAAAACGACATAGTATAGTAAGGTTTTTCCTAAAAAAGACATAGTGTAGTAAGGCTTTTTTAAAATTAAAAAACGACATAGTATATTGTAAGGCTTCTTTTCTTAAGAAACGACATAGTATAGTAAGGCTTTTTCTTTAAAAAAATGACCATGTATAGTAAGCCTTTTTTTTTTTTTTTTTAAAAAGACCATGTATAGTAAGCCTCATCTCATCTCATTTTCTGAACCGTTTTATCCTCATTAGGCTAGCGGGGGATGCTGGAGCCAATCCAAGCGGTCTCCAGGCCAGAGGCGGCGGACATCCTGAATCAGTGGCCAGACGATCTTAGGGTACAAGGAGACGGACAACCACGCACTGTATAGTAAGTCTTTTTTCCTTAAAAACGACATGGTATAGTAAGGCTTTTTTTCTTTAAAAAACGACTTAGTATAGTTAGGCTTTTTTTCTTTAAAAAAACGACATAGTATAGTAAGCCTTTTTTCCCCTAAAAAACGACATGGTATAGTAAGGCTTTTTTTCTTTAAAAAACGACTTAGTATAGTTAGGCTTTTTTTCTTTAAAAAAACGACATAGTATAGTAAGCCTTTGCTGTCAACTTTTATTTTTTCAGATGAGTGACAATGGCAAAAATGGATGACTTGTGGGATGGACAGTCTTCCAACGAAAAGGTTTCCCAAAGCGTGAAGAGCGAAGACACCTAAAGACAAAAAAAGTAAGTTTAAAAGAGACATTCATGTTGCTGTGCAGAAAATATTTCTTTTCTTTTTCTTAGACACACCTGCGGATGTTGATTTCACCAAGGGTCTGACGTGGGAGGAATTCTAGCTTTCTTTTAAAATGCCAGAATTGTCAAGAGTGTAAGACCTTTTGGCCCACTAAACGAGACCTGAGTACAGTCACACATTCTTAACCATTTTGTGACTTTTGTCTTGCAGGACTTAACTGGACCTTAAAGCAGCCCAAACAAAACCGCAAGATTTCTTCATTTTGACCCAAAAATGAGGTATAGTGCCTACTTGGCATACAAAAAAAGTTGCATGGATTGAATCCCACATCATTCACGTTTTCACTCTTCAGCTCAAATGGATACTTGGCATCAATAGCAGAGCACCAACATACCATACAACAGGTAATGGGTTGGATTCCCCGCCTCCTCCAACTTGTCACTTTGCAGGTCAAATAAAAACCGAGTGGGCAGGACTGGATGTTTTAATGAGATGGCTTATACACTTAGTTAAATTAGTCGAGCGCCGCCTCAGCAAAAACACTTAGCCGGTCGAAGTTTAGTGGGTGTGTGGGTGGGCCCCTTGGCGCACACAGTGGAGTATGCGCCTACCGCCGAGTGGAGGCTGGTTCGCTTCCCGCAGACGTACTCTTGGTGCCTCTCCCCGCCTTCGGCAGGGAGAGACACCTGCGACATAAGACAAATTACCTTTTACTAAAATAAACTTTAAAAATTAAATTTTACATTTAAACATTACATCAAAATTAGTTAAAAGAATTGGCTTAAAACAACAAAAGACAAGAAAACTTTTATTGGACAGGACCATGCTGAGCTTACACACTTAGCCAAAATCACTCCAGCATCCTCTTACCGAAAAGACTTGGCCGGTCGAAGTTTAGTGGGTGTGTGGGTGGGCCCCTTGGCGCACACAGTAGAGTATGCGCCTACCACCGAGTGGAAGCTGGTTCGCGTCCCGCAGACGTACTCTTGGTGCCTCTCCCGCCTTCGGCGGGAGAGACACCTGCGACATAAGATAAATTACCTTTTACTAAAAAACCTAAAAAATAAATTTTACATTTAATCATTACATCCAGATTTGTTAAAATACTTAGCCTAAAAAATCAAAACACTTAGCCAAATTACGACCATGCTGAGTGAGGGAGGTGGCTTGCACACTTAGTCAAATGAGTCGAGTTCCCTCTTACCGAAAAGACTTGGCCGGTCGAAGTTTAGTGGGTGTGTGGGTGGGCCCCTTGGCGCACACAGTAGAGTATGCGCCTACCACCGAGTGGAAGCTGGTTCGCGTCCCGCAGACGTACTCTTGGTGCCTCTCCCGCCTTCGGCGGGAGAGACACCTGCGACATAAGATAAATTACCTTTTACTAAAAAACCTAAAAAATAAATTTTACATTTAATCATTACATCCAGATTTGTTAAAATACTTAGCCTAAAAAATCTAAACACTTAGCCAAATTACGACCATGCTGAGTGAGGGAGGCGGTTTACACACTTAGCCAAAATCACTCCAGCGCCCTCTTACCGAAAATACTCAGCCGGTTGAAGTTTAGTGGGAAGGTGGGAGGTCTCTTTAGCACACACAGTAGAGCATATGCCTACCGTCAAATGGAAGCTGGTTCGCTCCCCACCTGCGACAAAAGACTCATTACCTTTTACTAAAAAAAACTTTCAAAATTAAATTTTACATTTAAACATTACATCAAAATTAGTTAAAAGAATTGGCCTAAAAAAACAAGACACTGGCTATTAGCTAGGATTTCAAATAAGCCACCCAAACTTTTATTGGTTGCCATTCCCACCACAACCGCCGGCTGTCGAAGAACCGCATGGTGGCGTTGTTCTGCCAGTCGCCCTCGTCCACATCCACGTATGCCGAATGACGGGGACACACCTCAAACCCACGGCTGTCACGGGGTGAGGCAAGCAGGACTTGACTTGTCGATCGGTCGGCTGCACCCGTTCTTCTCCTCCCGCTCCTCTTCCACGTTGTCCAATGCATCTGTCATGACACAAAGACAATTATTTCTCAACAGGGAAAAAACCCTTTGTATACTATGTCGTTTTTTTGAGAAAAAAAACCCTTACTATACTATGTCGTTTTATGGGAAAAAAGCCTTACTATACCATGTTGTTTTTAAGGAATAAAGACTTACTATACAGTGCGTGGTTGTCCGTCTCCTTGTACCCTAAGATCGTCTGGCCACCGATTCAGGATGTCCCCCGCCTCTGGCCTGGAGACAAATGGGATTGGCTCCAGCATCCCCCGCTACCCTAATGAGGATAAAGCAGTTCAGAAAATGAGATGAGGCTTACTATACATGGTCTTTTTTTTTTAAAAGCCTTACTATACTATGTCGTTTTTTTTTTTAAGGAAAAAAAGCCTTACTATGTCGTTTTTTTAGGGAAAAAAAGCCTTACTATACTATGTCGTTTTTTTAGGGAAAAAAGCCTTACTATACTATGTCGTTTTTTAGGGAAAAAAGCCTTACTATACTATGTCGTTTTTTAGGGAAAAAAGCCTTACTATACTATGTCGTTTTTCAGGGAAAAAACCCTTTCTATACTATGTCGTTTTTTAAGAAAAAAAAAACCTTACTATACTATGTCGTTTTTAGGGAAAAAAGCCTTACTATACTATGTCGTTTTTTTAGGAAAAAAAAGCCTTACTATACTATGTCGTTTTTTAGGGGAAAAAAGCCTTACTATACCATGTCGTTTTTAAGGAAAAAAGACTTACTATACAGTGCGTGGTTGTCCGTCTCCTTGTACCCTAAGATCGTCTGGCCACCGATTCAGGATGTCCCCCGCCTCTGGCCTGGAGACAAATGGGATTGGCTCCAGCATCCCCCGCTACCCTAATGAGGATAAAGCAGTTCAGAAAATGAGATGGGGCTTACTATACATGGTCTTTTTTTTTTAAAGCCTTACTATACTATGTCGTTTTTTTTAGGGAAAAAAGCCTTATTATACTATGTCGTTTTTTAAGAAAAAAAGCCTTACTATACTATGTTGTTTTTTAGGGAAAAAAAAGCATTACTATACTATGTCATTTTTTAAGAAAAAAAAACCCTTACTATATTATGTCATTTTTAGGGAAAAAAACTTACTATACTATGTCGTTTTTTAGGTAAAAAAGCCTTACTATACTATATCGTTTTTTAGGAAAAAAAGCCTTACTATACTATGTCGTTTTTTAAAGAAAAAAAGCATTACTATACTACGTCGTTTTTTTGGGAAAAAAAGGCTTACTATACCATGTCGTTTTTTTAGGAAAAAAAGCCTTACTATACTATGTCGTTTTTTAGGGAAAAAACCCTTTGTATACTATGTCGTTTTTTAAGAAAAAAAAAGCCTTACTATACTATGTCGTTTTTTAGGGAAAAAACCCTTTGTATACTATGTCGTTTTTTGAGAAAAAAAACCTGTACTATACTATGTCGTTTTTTAGGGAAAAAACCCTTTGTATACTATGTCGTTTTTTGAGAAAAAAAACCTGTACTATACTATGTCGTTTTTTAGGAAAAAAAGCCTTACTATACTATGTCGTTTTTAGGGGAAAAAAGCCTTACTATACCATGTCGTTTTTAAGGAAAAAAGACTTACTATACAGTGTGCGTGGTTGTCCATCTCCTTGTACCCTAAGATCGTCTGGCCACCGATTCAGGATGTCCCCCGCCTCTGGCCTGGAGACAAATGGGATTGGCTCCAGCATCCCCCGCTACCCTAATGAGGATAAAGCAGTTCAGAAAATGAGATGAGGCTTACTATACATGGTCTTTTTTTTTTAAAGCCTTACTATACTATGTCGTTTTTTTTAGGTTAAAAAGCCTTACTATACTATGTCGTTTTTTAAGAAAAAAAGCCTTACTATACTATGTCATTTTTTTAGGAAAAAAAGCCTTACATTACTATGTTGTTTTTTAGGGAAAAAAAACATTACTATACTATGTCATTTTTTAAGAGAAAAAAAAAACCCTTACTATATTATGTCATTTTTAGGGAAAAAACCTTACTATACTATGTCGTTTTTAGGGGAAAAAAAGCCTTACTATATTATGTCGTTTTTTTAGGGAAAAAAGACTTACTATACTATGTCGTTTTTTAAGAAAAAAAGCCTTACTATACTATGTCATTTTTTAGGAAAAAAAACCTTACTATACTATGTTGTTTTTTTAGGAAGAAAAGCCTTAGTATACTAAGTCGTTTTTTTTTTTAGGAAAAAAAGCCTTAGTATACTATGTCTTTTTTAAAGAAAAAAAAGCCTAACTATATTATGTCGGTTTTTAAGAAAAAAAAGCCTTACTATACTATGTTGTTTTTTAAGAAAAATAGCCTTACTATCCTATGTCGTTTTTTAAACAAAAAAGCCTTACTGTACTATGTCGTTTTTTAAACAAAAAAGCCTTACTATACTATGTCGTTTTTTTGGAAAAAAAAGCCTTATACTATGTCATTTTTTAAGAAAAATAGCCTTTCTATACCATGTCGTTTTTTAAACAAAATAGCCTTACTATACTATGTTGTTTTTTAAGAAAAATAGCCTTACTATACTTTGTCGTTTTTTTTTTTAAGAAAAAGGCCTTACTATACTATGTCGTTTTTTTTTTTTAAGAAAAAGGCCTTACTATAGTATGTCGTTTAAATAAAAAAAGCCTTACTATCTATACTGTAATTTTTTAAGAAAAAAAGCCTTAGTACAGTCGCGTAAGTCTGCACTGTCACATACGTACAGTTACTGACAGACAGTAAGATCACGTACGTTCTGCACTGTGACACCGCAGTCAGCAATCAGTACGTAACATGCAGTCAGTACTGTTACGTACAGTCAGTAGTTAGGTAGTCAGTACAGTAACACAGTAGCGAAGTCAGTACAGTAACAGTCATTACAGTCACGTAAGCCGTCTTTTTGGATTTGCAGCTGCAAGGGCACTAAGTCAATTCAAGAAAAGTGCAAAACTAATAATAATAACAGTACCTACCTCGCATTACACGTCTCACGGAGGAGTCCCTGAAGAGCTTTGGCGACATCAAAAACGCCAGGAGCCCAAAGAAGAAGTGGCGCGCCGCTTCCTCTTTTTGCACACATAGTAGAAGGGGAATCCAATTAAACCTAAGCGCAAAGACAAGGACACCGTTAGTTTTAGGGCACAGTGAAAAGAAAAAAAATAATTTAGTAGCATTCAAGTACAAGTAAAAAGGTAATATAAAAAAAGAGTTAATTACCTATGACCAGCGCCACCGCTCCCAAGACCAGCACTAGCGACAACACCAGCGGAGCGAGCAGCACTTTAGCGCCTGAAACGTGACACAAAACCATACCGTTAAGTACAATATTCACACCGACATCATTGTTTAGTTTTCCTTTCAGAAAATACTACTTTCAGTCTGAATTTAGTCATTTCAAAACGTGTTTGTTTTTTTGTGAGCTGAGCTAAAGTTAGCAGTACAAACAAGTTAAAATGTGAATCACATTTCCTTAAAAGATATGGAAAATACATAATGTATTTTTAGGGAACATTGTCCACCTAAGACAATGCAACTTATTTTTGTTGTGCCAAGACTTCACTGAAAACAACTTTGCACTAGTCTCAAAATTGAAAACGACAACTTTTGGCAATCATTACTTCCTGACTCTTAAAATTTGCAACGCCACCACTTCGCCAACATTTATAAAAAAATAAAGACCCAAAAGAAAACTCACCACAGACGGAGCCTCGAATAAAGCGCCTGAGATGCGGCTTATCCGGCAAATAGCGGTACTTGCAGCCAAACACGCTCAGGTTGGACGTGTGATCCCCGAAATACCTAAAGCACAAAAAATGGGGATTGCAATTGAACACATTTAATCCATCATAAAAAAATTGAAACCATATTATGACCAAAAAACAAAAAATGACCTGAGTTGACGGTAGCGCTCACCGCAGCGGTAACAAAAATTAGTGTTACACTGCGTGCACACCATGTGATCGCATCCTTCGGTGCGTTGAATGTGGATCTGCACAAATGTACGGTTAACGGCGGACTACAGCGCCCAACGGACGCGCAGCCGTTAGCGCCACGGCGACGTTTTGGCTACCTTGCACTTGGGACACTTTTGCGCGTTGCGCTGACCCCGCTCGATGACGCAGGCCCAGCTCCGCAGCTGTTTGTCGCCCCTGCGGTAGTCGCGGCATTTGATGCCGTGGTGCCACGGCGCGTGGCATCTGAAGCACCACACGAATTGACAGCCGTCGCACCGGATCTGCGGGGGGAGGAAACAAAAATGGACAGAATGGTACCGAGTCTTTTTGTCTTTGAGATAACTAGAGTACAGTGGTACCTCTACATAAGAGTGGCTCTACCTACGAGATATGAGGAAAATTTCGAGCAAATAATTGGCTCTAGATATGAGGTGGCCATGACATGAGAGGCTGTTTATCATTGTAGCGTCTTTTTTGCCGCATCTCTTTCGTGTATAACTACTATATCTACGAGGACTGACCGATTTCTTCACACAAGTTTCTCCTACACATGGACCAGAAAATGCACAACGCGCATGCGCGGACAAAAAGAGGGCTTTCTGGGTAATGAAGTATACTCATGCACACAACACTGATAGCCAATGGCACCCTTTCTCAGAATAAAACTTCATTACCCACAATCAATACATGGCTAGGCTGAGCTGTTGCATTTCCTGTTTTTTCTTCCTTAGCCTGTTAGCTCCCGCGATCGCTCATTCAAGACTACTACTCGTTGGCAAGTGGTCGTACGTTATCTTATTGTGAGGACATTTGTGTAGATCATTTTCGGAATATTTTGAAGGGAATAGTACAACAGCAAACAGCCCATCGATAGCGAACGTGAGGGTGGAGGCGTGGCAAACAGCTAACCTGCCCAGAACGAAGGTAACAAAAGATTAAGACAAAACTAGAATTCAGTTTTGTGTAAAGTTACATTAAACGTATGTTTGTATATATTAATCCAAGTTAATTTAAATTTGTTTGTTCGGTTACGAGTGCGTTGCCGTGGATAAAGTCCCCCTGAACCCCCCAGCCTGCTTCTATGTCCATTTGTGTACCCTCCACGCCTAATTTTAGTTCTATTAAACACATTTTATCACTATTAAACCACTAGTTATGTGTTACTTTGTTAATAGATGGCGAATCAGAAATATCCTGAATAACAATATCCTGTTTTTGGGTTTTTTTCAGAGGGTTGGAACAAATTAATTTGTTTTTAGTTCATTTCAATGGGAAACGTTCGTTCGAATTACGAGAAGCTCGACATACAATCTCAGTCTCGGAACGGATTAAGCTCGTATGTAGAGGTACCGCTGTACAAATAAAAGGATTATGATCAAACTTTGTGATAAGTCTACGATAACTCAAGAATGAATAAAGGGTTCTTATAAAATTTGTTTGTATTATGAGCCGGAAGAGGTGATTATATTTAGTAAAAGAAAAGAATTGTTGTAGTTTGCTTTTCTGCAGGGAACTGATCTGTGGCAAAACTTTTGCAAGGACATTTAGAACGGTGCTATTTTTGTGGAAGCGTGACCCCTATTCACCTTGTACTTGTGCTCCGAGAGCGCAGGACTGGCTCGTCCCAGCGAGGTGAAGCGTCCGCAACGGGGGCATGGCTTGGTGTCGGCGTCCAGCTGACTCAGCTCGGAAAAGTAGCGGTAGCGCAGCAGGTCCTCGTCGGCCAACCGCGACACCACGGCGCCGTTTTCCAGCATCCCGCTGCACTCCGAGATTGGACAACGGATGGACACCTTGGCTTCTTGCACCTGCACAACAAAACATTTCATTTTCACTTGGAGTTAAAAATTGAACGGATCTTCCGCAAGTCAGCATTTTGGATTGGACGCAATCACCCATGGAAAATCGTCCAGACGGGAAATGCTTAATAATTGACAACATAATGCAGTCAGGTATTACTTCCTGGAGGTCTGGATGCAAGTCATTATAGTGAACCTCAATGGACAAAAATACACACATTTTGATACACTTGCACCATCTAACATATATTAAATGTATTTTTCCAAATGCAATGCTGCATTTACTAGCTCTACCTATCGTGGGAATTTGTTACTAGCCCAAAACAGGCAACACAAAGCCCGGTGAAATTAGACCAAACAGGTTAGACAGGTTCAACTGTTGCCGACTGAGTAATGTCAAAATCGACGGGGAATAAATTATTTTACCAAATTACATCTAAACATGATTTCAATGTTGTTGATCTTATAACTTTGGCAGTGGCTCCTTAGCCGGTAACCGGTCAAATAGTTCCAGGGGCTATTTAGCCGGTAATCGGTTAAAAAGCCTATATGGCCCCATACGGCTATTTAGCCAGTAAGAATTCTGTGTGGGGTAAATAGTAAGAAACTACGGCTATGGAGCCACTGCCTAAATAGTAGTCATTAACACCTTCATGTGTGTAGAAGCAATTTGTCTACATTAAAGTAAAACCTGTAAGTGTTAGTACAGTGAGTAGAAGCTATAGGTAAAGTCAATCCATTTTGGGAATTGAAATTTGGCAATAACTTCAATAATTCTTAACAAATACTCACAATATTTGGTGGTTATTATTTATTTTATAAGTGGTAAACTTCCCACCAAATCTGATAAAGATCAGATGGACAGTTAAAAAAAATTCCTGTTCACCTAATTAGCATGCAATTGATATATTTTAACATTAGGTGAATAGGGATTTAATGACCTATTTAACATTGAGTGAATAGGGGATTTTCTAAACCATTCAACCAATCTTATTGAAATTTGATGTGTTATTGCCAATTGATAGATTTTAACATTAGGTGAATCCCCTATTCACTCAATGTTAAATAATAGTCATTAAATCCCTATTCACCTAATGTTAAAATCTATCAATTGGCAAGAACACATCAAACTTCAATAAGATTGGTTGAATGGTTAAGAAAATCCCCTATTCACTCAATGTTAAATAATAGTTACTGCCTATAACTTTTCCTTAAGAACACATGGCGAAACTTACCACTCGGTCTTGTTAGCATTTTGAAGTAGCAATCAATCAGACCAGGTGATTTGTGGGCTTGTTAAAAAAAAAACATCGCCTGAACCCGTCGATTTCTTCTTAACTTTACATTCACTGGTTATTAACATTGACGTTCATTCCATTTTAACAATGAGTGTCATTTGAATACTTTACTTTAGTTTCAAACAATTCAGTACTATACTAATTACCTCGGTACAAACCTGAGAAGTGACGTAAAGCGTGAAACATTCGTCACACACCGTCTTCCGGCAGCATGGCAAGGGTACGATGATTTTCTCTTCCAGGCACACCCGACACATTTGTGCCTCGCCGTCAGCGTCGCCCCCAGCTTGTAATGATGAAGCCCCGCGTAGGGGGTCCACCAGGTCCTCCTCGGTGTACAAAACGAGCGCCCCGCCTAAACCGGAAGTCTCGTCTTCAACAACTTGGGGTGGAACAGAGTTATGATGTCGATCGTTGGCGATACAGTAGACAGTGCAATAAATGTGATTATCAATCATCGACGTCACGTCCGGGCGTTCGCTGGGGGCACATTTTTGTCCATTAATTTCAAAAAATGAAACTATATCAACTCGCCCCGAGTCCGAAGGGGGAGTTAAATCCGCGTGGGGAGGCTCGTTTTGAACGTCGGCGTCTCCCGGTTGTTCTTCGTGGTCGCAAACGGCGGTTGCAAAGCCGTGTCCAGCACTTTCCTCATCCTGCATTCGACCATCCGGACTCGTGCGGTGCAAGGGAGATGTTGGAGGCAGCAATTCTCCCCCCTGGGACTGGACAGCTTCTTCTCCACTGCCTCGAGTGCAGTTGTTATTGTTGTTGTCCTCCGCATCCCGGATTTCCTCCTCTTCTTCTTCGATTACCCGCAGTTTTTGTTTTTCTTCGCCCAGCGGCAGCTTCTCTCTGATGATTTTAGCGCTCCCAAGAAGCGATTTCACCTTCTCTTCCGCTTCCAAAGCATCCATAAATGTGGGGATTTTATAGGTGGTGGATGTTTGGCCGCCATGGTCCATCGCCGGGCGGTCCTGGCCCATTTCTAGTGCGAGGCGTCAACCCCGCTGCATTGTCAGAGGTTACCGAGTCCTAACTAACTCGGGCACACCAAAACAAAAGAGGCCGCCGGCACTTCCTGGTTGACGTCAGCACGCCGGACCTCACGCTACGATGACGTACATGCAGTACTCTAAATAGTCCGCCAGAGGGTATCCATGTGTCACAATCAATTTAATTTAGCTGGAAAGCTTACAATGTTGACATTGAAGTGACTTGTTTTTGTTACATTTTGATTTACAGTCATTTAAAATACAGTCTGACACTGTGTCACACCATAAGGATATATATTACATTTAATTTAGATGGGTTTATCTTTCATAACTACTGCATACAAGTCCCTAAAATAGTCATTTTTAAAATTTTACCCTAAAAAGTAATTCCCTTTAACCTGTGTTGTGATTTGTAAGTTTACAATTAAAACAATGTCACTTTTTTGCTGGGGACCCCTTTTAATCATTTCAATTGATATTGTGAAACAACGCCCTCTGACGGCCAGTTTATAGCAAGCACTACTATATAGGAAAATGAAGCTATACATCATATTTATGGGTGGATTCTTACCTTCTGATGCAATGACGATGTTCTTTTGGCTCCTCAAACGCTTGACCTTTGAAGCGATGCTCTTAAAACGGGCGAGGGCCCCACTTTTAATACCCTGAAAATGTCAACAATGTTTAAAAGCCTGCTCAAGAGTTGTAGTCGTAGCAAAGTGCGCGTCTCTGCACAGAAATGTGACACGAGTGATGGATAACTTGGCTAATAAAAAAGGTTTTAGTGGCAAACTTAAGTTTTAAAGCGCTGCACAATTTCGTCTTTAATGGTATCACTTAAAAAAACAAAAACAAAGGTTTTAGCTGGCAATAAACAAATATTTAAGGTCATTTTCCTCTATGTTTTGTCTGTGTTTGTCAGCACAACTTGCCTAGGATTAAAAAAACAACAATATTACTAAGCTCTTGGTACAAAAACATTAACTGACTCTTCTTTAAAAGACAAAACTCAAGTTAATTCTGCAATTTGGGACCCCGAGCTCCATGAATGTGTGCTTGTTTATGTCCACAAAAGTTCTATTTACTCTTTCAAAGTCCAAAAAGTCATCTGCAGCTTAGTCAAGTTTTTAGTGATTCCAATTCATCTACAATTTCCTTTTTAAAAATTAGTCAAAATACACAAATTCACCTCCATTATTGATGTGCATCGCCTTCCACTCTCACCCATTAAGACACGAGGGCCACTTGTCCACGACATCATACATTATTAGTCAACTAGAAAAAAAAACATACACATGATTTAAAAAACATCTACAAGTTCAAGTCACATTTCATTTTTTTTTTTCTTCTTCCCCTCCCCAACTACTGGTAGAAAAACAAGAAAGTTCACACGGGGGACGTTTGGCCTCGTGGCGGAGTAGCTAGTGATGGATGACAACGCGCGGCTAAACACGCTAACGGCTCGGTGACGCCTCATGCAAACACACATTTATGTTCTCGAGTCCTTCGGAGAGGAGAGCAGTCTTTAAAGCCTTCGCGTAGAAGAGTCGCCTGGTAAACAAAGGAAAGTTTCATCCAAAATGTCCAACAAAAAGGAGGGGAAATTATTAGACTTTTTCCAATTCTCAAGCATGTCAAAATAAGGAAACATTTACATTTTTTGGGGTGTGTGTGTGATTGCAGTGGGCAATTGTCACCATTTGTAGATTAAATTGTATTAGTTTATAGATACCTAATGTTCACTTTTAAATTTATAATCAGCAAAAATCAACTTTAGACCATAAACAGTATAGTTTTAAAATGGGTAGCTTTGTTAATGTTGTGTTTAATGTCTATTTTTTTAAATGGGAAAAATAATTAATAAAAATACAAACCTAAGTTCTAATTTTTCAAATTTTAAAATATAAAATTGTTACTAAAAATAATGACTTGCCCTAAAAATGGCTCCTAACTGATAAAGCGAGAATTCAAGTTTACTAAATTTAATAATAACACAAATTGATTTAACAATGCAGGCGTAGCGAACGGAATATATTGTTTAAAATAATTTAAAAAAATAAGTTATCAAAATAAATACTTTTAAATTAGCACGAAAAAAATTGACTCTTAATCGAGTCCAAATATGGTCGAATATTTTCTCCAATGAATAATCAATTGAGTGTATAGCAATTCTCTAAAGTCCGAATTATTGTGGCAATATCTGCAAAAGCAGTGAAACTTTTGAAGCTAAAAACATTGAAGTTGGGGAATTTGGTTAAAAAAAAAAGCACCATCGATAGCCAGTTTTGTCACCGTTTTAAATGACCTCGTTTTCCAGGCAGCGTGATTGTCATTCATTTGTCGGCGGACCTTTGGAAGATGTCAGAATTCCGGATGGATGAACAGTGGCGTCCGTCCGTCTTGGCTACTTTGGCGCAACTCGTTGATGGAAGACAAATTCATTCTCCGTCAGAGGCCTCCGCACGCACGCAAAAAGTTCTTTGCTGGGATTGTAAACATTAAAAGTCACATTTTTCTACAGTCAGAATCCAAACAATTGCCAAAATCGAGGGGGGGGAAAAAGGAGGTCTGACATTCCTTAGTTGGTCATCGTCTTGCTGTCTGTCAGTAAATCTGTCAGGCACTGGAAAAAGTTCCCCAAAAAGTCAAGCGGTTCTTGGGCTAACTCACAAAAACACAAGACGGTTAAAAATCCCAATGGAGGCCCAGTCGTTTCCGTGCCTTGTAGTTACCGACTCCTACCGCCAGAGGTCAGTGATGAAGCGTGGAAGTCAATTAAGCACTAAGGCAGATTCTCCCTTTATTTTGACCTGAAATGATAGAAAAAGATAAGATTTAAATTGGTCGGGCAGAATATACATTGTCATTGACGGCAAAAAGACGTCCAATCCATTTTGAGTGGGAGCAGCTTGAGTTTGATTTATTTAATAAAAGGGACAGTACATATTAATGAACATTAATGGTAAAGTCACTTTACTGGACTCAAATTAGTATCCTTATTTTGATATGAATGATATATCTGGATGTGCCTTTTGTTTTGGGAGGTATTATTAATATTTATGGATTTTATAAATACAAAAAAAAATAGGGGGGCAAAAGACAACTATAGTTACAAATAGCATATTTGAATAAAGTTAACATAGTGCTACGATAGCTGAAAAAACATATTTTACAATCCCATGATGGGACATAATGTGTACAATTAATTAATCAATATAAACTAGGCATTTGGGGGGTAAACATGGCTGTCCTTGACCAAAAATTGGTAATATTGTTTTTGCATTATTAGTGCAGTACTTGCAATTTTTAGGAGATTTTGCTTAAGATTTTGTCTGTCTTTGCATAGCACGGCATACATTTCTCCCGGTAGTAATTGTAGTAAAGTGTGTGTATGTGTGTGTGTGTGTGTGTAGGGGGGGGGGGTTCTTTTTGTGGAATATATTTCCTCCGGGAGCACAAGAATTTATTGGTCCCTCTGGCCAAAGCCAATAAAGACTAAAGTGAAAGGACAAACAGCTGGGGGAACAATGATAGCATATTGATGATGTTTGTGTAAGTGTGTTTGTGTGTGTGTGTGTATGCCACTGTAAGTGTTATTAGTGAGTTGCAGCCATTATGTGGAAGGGGGTTGATGATTTATGAAGCGTGTTATGGCCTCCTCCACCGGGGAACGTAAAAGCACGCCATGGCTCGTTATTGCCTTTCTTTTCCGTTCGGTCGTGCTTTTTTTTTGCCTGTTTTTTGGACGCTCTTTATTTGATGTGCTGATTTTAATTGAGTTTTTTTAATGGTTAATTTGAGTGTGAAGATTGAATAAGGTTGTGTAAAAGAAGTAGGTCTGCTACGAATAATTAACGTCTCGATCAAATGAAAAGACTGTTTTGATAGATGAATCATCATTGAATGTGTTTTTGAACGATGTTATTTGTAAAGATGACCCAGATAGATTGAAACATTTAGTTTTTAAGAGCAACTGCCATTTTTTTCACCAAACTGATAATCATCATGAATGGCAACGAATCGAATTGAAAAACAAGAACCTAACTTTTGAAATGACCTTTGACCTCCCGTCATTCTACGCACAATACTTACATGTACATGGGCTGTAGTTGAAGGTGGGACGCCTTCTGGGGTCCTTGGTAGCCGTACGAGTCAAATCCACCTATAAAATCAACTGCAAAGGAAAACAAATGTGTCCGTTAATCGTGTTAAAGAACACATGACTGTGTATATCACTCGTGAGCAGCCACTAGCGGCTATCAAGGTCTATTACATCAAAATGAGAAGATTATTTACGTCAAGGGTGTCAAACTCGGGTTGGTTCGCGGGCCGCAATAACGTCAAATAAATATAATATACATCTATAATCTTCATTGGAATTTGATCCTAAAACAGAAAGTTGGCACTCATGATTTACTTACTCGGGCCGCACAAAATGATGCGGCGGGCCAGATTTGGCCCCCGGGCCGCCACTTTGACACCCGTGATTTACGTAAAGATCATAATTATTTTGATTTTTCCCCCTTCATCGCACTACCACAGTTTATATGAATGTGATCAATCCGAGTGGAAATAAAGAAAAGAAAAAAACCGCGCCAATATTTGGTCCGTGGGCGCCATCCTCGGATCACGAATCCCGCCCCCCCTCGGATCGTTATTCCCGCTTCGACGCCACGCGCGTTTTTCCCGCTGACTCACGCCCCAGTCAAGCGCTCCCCGACGGCGCTCCCGCGGCGGGCTTGATTAGAACGTGTCCGA
This sequence comes from Stigmatopora argus, assembly GCF_051989625.1. Lineage (NCBI taxonomy): Eukaryota > Metazoa > Chordata > Actinopteri > Syngnathiformes > Syngnathidae > Stigmatopora > Stigmatopora argus. Next base: position 12,146,505 of record NC_135405.1, read on the forward strand.
CCGAAGCGAAGGCGCACGCCGAATCATCATCGGGCTAATTAGCTTTCTCAGCAGCTGCGAATGTCGGCGAAGGCCCTCGGCGAGCATTAGCTCCCTCGCCCGAGGCCCGTTTCCGGCGAATTGCCCGCGATTACCGTTCGCCCGCGCGTTATCGAGCCGACGCGTTGGGAGATTAGCATCGATCCACCTAAATTGGGGCGGGAGAAACGGCGACGGGAAGACACGCGGCGTTCAAATTGTTGACGGTTTAATCGTGGCGGAAATGCAGATAGGGTTCGTTTGCGGAGGGGATGAGCTCATGAGAATGCCGCAGATAGCGTTAGCGTTCACTTGAGAGCGCTACGTGTTTGCGTGTGGGCTCGCGCGAGCGTTTTTACGACCTGAAATCACGGATTAAAGCCGCGGTGGGGAACTACAACCCTTTTTATGTTGACATCAGACTTTTCGTATTTTCTGAAGGGGCGTTTGAAAAATAAATAAAGGATCTATAGCACATGTGTCAAAGTGGCGGCCCGGGGGCCAAATCTGGCCCGCCGCATCATTTTGTGTGGCCCGGCAAAGTAAATCATGAGTGCCAACTTTCTGTTTTAGGATCAAATTAAAATGAAGAGTATAGATGTATATTAAATTCCCTGGTTTTCCCCCTTTTAAATCAATAATTGTCATTTTTTAATCAACTTTTTCTGTGTTTTAAGTTCAAAAATCATTTTGTAAAATCTAAATATATATTCAAAAAAAGCTAAAATAAACATTGTTTTAGATATATAAAAAACTGAATATTCAGGGATTTTAATCCAGTTCTTTTAATCCATTTATTAAAAAAAAATCTAAATATTATATCTAAAATGGTCCGGCCCACATGAAATCGAGTTGACGTTATTGCGGCCCGCGAACCAACCCGACCGAGTTTGACACCCTTGCCAAAAAAAATCCAAATTAGTAAAGCCATTTTGTTTCAGGCACAAGCGAGTCACGCACAACGTAATCCCCCCCCCTGAGCATGTTTGATTGACACATCTATTAGCTTGAAGGCTTATCAGAGAGCGAATTACTGTAACATTGTGAAAAACGACTTTTAACACTCCAATTCCTTGACAGAAATCACTTTATATTCCTTTTTGTTTCACGAGAACGACGTTGAGTTAGCCAAGCGGGGATGTCGCGTGTAAACTGAGGCGCTTTGACGAGTTTCTTGTTACTTTCCATGTTGGGACCGTGGGACGTGGATGAATTTCATGGCCCGTGAACACAAAATTAATTGGTAAAGATTTTAACTTGAGCTGCCGCGGCGCTACGAGGCCAGATAAGAAAGCTTGTTTTGCTAATCCGTCGCGCTAGTTGGGCTATCTCTTTACTTTCCCTTCGCCGGGGGCCAAAAATCTCACATTCAAGTAAAGGGCAACACCGCAGGACATCAATTATTCACACTCGGAACGAAGCGCTTTTTCTTTGGGTTTGCAAAGTTTGGTCAGGTCTGTTGATAACCCACAGAAACTTTACGACAGTTAATAACGCCCGTACGAAATTGCCTTGTTTCAAATGACATTACATTAAAATTAAAATAGGAATTTGCAGTCTTATTCCAAATGAAAGAAGCCCAGTAGCAGCAAAGCATCCCCAAAAACTAGCCCAGCTTTCTTTATTTATTTTTTTTCATTCTACAAAATCACTTTAAAATGTGTGGGTGTGTGTTTGTGTGTTTGTTTGCGGGTACTCACAGCTGTCCTCCTCCTCCGAGATGAGTTTGACCACGTAGCAGGCGTAGATGAAGCCCGCCAACTGTAGGACATGCGTTGAAGCGCCGAGGGACGGAAAAGAGAAAAAAAAAATAGGCACATTAATATCCTGTTAATATTCTGACCACTCAAGTATTCCATTTGGATGTTGCCGCATGTAAACACAATATCCTGCGGTTGAAAAAAAATGGCCGCTTTGTTTATATTGCCTCCCCGTGTGAAGAAGACCCAAGTGAGATAGATGTGGCGGCGCTATATGTATAGAAGTTTTATCTTTTGCTGGTGTTTGCTGGAGAAGAGATGTTTTGATATGTATTTGATCATTTATCATCATTTTGGTTTTATGGTGCTATGAAAAAAAGCAGCCTTTTGTATCATGAAAAATCCCCATCCACAGATTTTCAATTGGGTTGAGATCTGGGTTTTGGAATACTTCCCAATTAATCATTTTCAGGACATCTTAGCTGAGTATTTTGGATATAGCAGTGTTGTGATATCAATTAAAAATATCAATTTGCTTAGCACATTTGAGTTCAAATAGCTCCAAATGCATTTTTAAAAAATCGCAATCATGATTACAGTCCCATTTCGTTAAAAAAGAAAGTTTCAGCAAGATAATTGTCAACAAAATTGAAATTACCTTATGAGAATGTTGTAATATTGGCAAATCCTGATTTACTAGCATAACATCAGCAAGAAATTAGGAATTTACAGTCTTGTAGAATATGAAACAGGCCCAGTAGCAGCAAAGCATCCCCAAGAACTAACCGAGCCTCCTTAATGTTTCTTTTCATTCCACAAATTAGATTACAACGTAAAGTAGCGGCTCCGCCGACATGGGGTCCATTTGTTGCGCTAACGACACAGCTGCAGCATCCATTTTTCCATTTGTTTGAATCAGGGTTACCTAGCAACTACAGAAAGGGGGAAAAGAAGCATGTAGCCACTGACAGAAAGAGTAGATGAAACGTGTCGAGAAATAATAAGTACAACTTTTCCTGGCAAAGGTTGAAGATGCGTTCAAAAGCACGGTATCAGTCGAAGACAACAACATTCTTTCCGCCGGCTGTCAAAACATGATCTACTTAGTCACCTAAAACGACAGAAAAATCCCAGCAAAATCCCTCACAGTCTTACGCAACAACATCCCCGGCACCCCGATTCCAATTCTTAATTGATTGGCTCCCGTTTGCCTTCTCATTCCACGGCGCTGCTGATAAGCGCGCCTAATCGCGCCCACGTCGCCTGATAATCTTGTCATTTTCATCGCGGCAAACATTGCGCTTGATCGTTAATCCCTCAACGCCGATAAACGTCGCCGAGGCGCCTCATTTTACGGGAATAAATCTGTGGGTCGAGCTATCATGAAAGCCCTTTCGCAAAGATTTTTCCCAATCGGCGCTTCGTTTGAGAAGGAAAAACGTTAGAAGCGGGAAAAGTGCATTAACAAAGTCAGTTTTGAAGAGTGTTGCTTATCTCAGTGGCCACCGGAGGGCAGTGTTACGTGGGATGAGTGTTGAAACAACACAAATTGAGCCACGAAAAATCAACATGAGTGTCAGACTCAGTCTAGTTTGTCAACTACATTCAAGGCAATTACATTTGAATGTATTTTAGTTTTTTAAACGCAGTATTTTTACGTGAATTTCTGATCAAATCTGACTAAAATATCTATTTGTAAACCCATTCTAATCTCATTTTAACACTATAACACATTCTTGTTAATGTTCTTCGACATAGCAAAAGACGGAAAAACTCTTTTAATGGATTCCGACCCCCCCCCAAAAAATCTGAAGGGTTTTTTCCCCCCGACAAAGCAAACAAAAGAGCCACAGGTTATTACTTATTCATCAAATATAGGATTAGCGCAGCAGAGCACAGCGGCGGAGTGACACGCGTGGCATTGTTCTTTCACCTTCCTTGATCTCGGAATAACAAGCGAGTATCGAGACGACCCTCCGAAAAAAAAATGCTGGGCTGGATTTTTTGGGAAAACAGCTGGCAGAGTTCCGTGGGGTCCCTGAAGGCATCGTTTGGATATTTCGTACGTCCGCGAAGAAACCACCAGATGAGAGGTTGGCATCGGCGCCAGCGCAAATCCGGTTTGGAGTGTTTGCTTCCAAAATATCCCCGGGGGGTGAAAGAGCTCGACGAGAGCGGAAAAGGAAGCCAAAGCTCGCAAGATTTCTCGAGCCGGCGGGCAACGGCGGGCTAATTCATCAATGAATGTGTTTTTCGTTTTAATGCCTGTGACTCTGGAAAAAAAATGACTATTTGGATAGTCGACTAAACATTGATTTTTTTCTCTAGGACAAAACGACAAACCGCCTAATATAAGAATGACTATTATTGCTCTTGACATGCCTTTTTAGGTGTAAAAAAATGATACTGTAAGAAAATTGAGATTTGTAACCGCATTATTTCAAAGCAAAGATTTTATAACCACGACAGGGATCATAATGTTTATGTCAAGATTCTCCAAAAAGCATAAATGTGCCAAATTTGTGATGTATTTTTATTGCTTAAGTCAAGCTTTACCTGAAATCAATGAAAAGCCGTCTCACTGCTGCTCTGATTTAGTGAGTTTGCAAAAGGATAAAGGCAAGTTTTTTTCCGCCGCGACGCCTACGTGCGCAACACGTGTTGTTATCGAACAGATTCTCAGCAATAAAAAATATACGTTTTTAGTCCGGTAAGAAGGAAATGAAAAAGAACATTATGGGCAAACTGGGGTCACTTGAGGTCACTTTCTATGTAACGAAATTTCCCGAATACGGGATGAATAAAGTTATCCAATCCAATCTAACCAATGGTGAATGATTTGCAGATCTGAGTTGTAAGTGAATACAATTTGAATAAAACTCTCCCAGTTCAAATGTCACATGTACCGCCGCTAACGATAGCCAGTCATTTAATAGATGAAACTAGCTTCATTTCTCCTAAAACAATATATTGTCCCACATCAACGCTACTTATTAAAAATCTTGTGCTACCGCCGACTCTTACGTCCCACTTTTGTCCATCTCAACCTTGATTTAACACCGGCGGCGGCGTCGGCGGTAGCGAGCCCGCATACCAAACTACGGCATAATTACGACATAACCCTCCGACTTAAAAAGCCAGTCGACGCCATTAACAACTTTGACAGCGTTTCCAGCAATTTGAGCGGCGAGTCGGCGGTCAGGTTGCGCGCTCACCAGGCACGACAGCCTTTTCGCGCGCCAATTACCGGGAGACAGCGGCCTCCACGCTCGCTTATAAGCATCGCTGTCAGCCACCGCCGCGGCGTCATCCGAAGAGACGAGGGACGCGCCGGCACCTGCCCGTCCTCGCCGGTTTAATAATGAACGGCCTTGGCGTGCGTATACGGCGCGCGTACATTCGCCGCGCCCGCATTGAGATGCGCGAGCGAGCGTGCCCGAACGGGCGACGGTGATGAAAGGCGACGGGGGCCTCCGTCATTCCAGCGCTTCGCCGTCTCTTCTGATCCCGCTAACGAGCTCGGGTTTTTTTCCCCGTAGAGGGAAAATTCCGACGAGAAAGGTCGGGCGGGAGTTGAGGGCTAAAGCGGTAGCGGGAAATCATTTTGGCAGAGATGAAAACGCAAATAGGCAGCAGCGTCTCTGAAGACGTGTCAAATGTAGCAAAGTTGAATTTAAGTTACCTTTTATGTTGCAACACTTTTATTGGGGAGAAATATTTCACGTCACCTCAAACTATCAAGGATTGAAATTCCGTCTCAGAACTGCTATTTAACCTATTGTTCTACTTTTACAGTAATACTTTATTTAGGGCGGTTATTAGTTTCCACGACCTGGCACAATAGGCAAATAACCACTGTTTTTATTCAGCCCATTTAATATTATTTGGACTTTTAAACACCCTCCATGTAGTTATTTAACTCCCAAAGATAGACCAGACACTCCCTCTAGTGGCCAGTGCAATAATCTCCAATCATGACTTGCATTTTTACCCCCATTTCATTTACTATTACCTCCCAAAGGAAGACACTGTCCCCTAGCGGCCACTAAAATAACAACCTATCGTGACTTGTATTATTGTTCCTACGTGATAAACTTTGAATATATATTTGCCGACTCCTAGCCGCTGTGCAATTTTAATTCGTCTAACAACTTTTCAGACTGCCGTCACACTGCCCTCTAGCGGCCACTGAAAAAAATCACCTATCATAACTTGTCTTTTTTCCCCTTTTTTGCGATTGTATTATTGTTCCTACATAAAAAAAAGTTGAATATATATTTGCCGTGCAATTTTAATTTGTCTAACAACTTTTCACACTGCCCTCTAGCGGCCACTGAAAAAATCCCCTATCTTGACTTGCCTTTTCCCCTCATTTTCATGATTATATTATTGTTCCTACATGATAAACTTTGAATATATATTTGAAAAATCCTAGCCGCCGTCCAATTTTAATTCAACTAACAACTTTTCAGACTACTGACCGACATTTAGTGTGTGTGTGTGTGTGTGTGTGTGTGTTGCTTACGGCCAAAAGTATCTGCAGCGAGGAGTGAGCCACCTCCACGAACTGAAAGTCCATCAGGCACCCGGCTATGGAGATATATCGGTGGTCCTCGGGGGCCCAGGACGGAGGAGGACTGACGGGGGTCACCCTGCACCCGGGCCCGTTCTCCATCCACCAGGAGCGATGCATGGACAGGTTGAAGGTGAGGACCAGGTCCGAGTCCTGGGGACGGATAGAGAAAACTTAAGGTTTGGACGCCATTCTGTTCAAGCAGAACAAAAGATTTCCAAAGAAAGCGAGGCTGTGGATAAAAATAAATGAATAAATGGCAAGATGTAGAATTCCGGTGGGAGCGGACGCGTGGGATGTTGAGATAAGACAACAGATGGCTACAAAATCTACACCAGAAAATACACAAACGCGTTAATGCTGTTTTTTTTTAAAGCAAAGCGGAGGGCGTATTAGTTGTATTCAAGTAATATGTCAAGTATTACGATCAACATTTTTCCACACTGACCTTTTATCACCATTTTCAGCGCGACGATGGTCAAACTAGTAATATAGTGGTGCGCTCTTATTTTGAAAGAGTCTACTGGAAGGTGGCTGGGATTCTTTCATGAACAGCCGAGACGACACAAGTGAGGAGTTTCCATTCATCTGGAGTCGAGGGTGCCGCCTCCTCCTTGCGAAAATGCTGATTTTCCCGCTAATGTTCCCACCTAATTAATTTATACGGCGCTTTCTTTGGCTCCTTTTTGGGTCTCTTTCTATTCTGGTGTAATGAGTTAATGCCTCATTAGCGGCGAGCTCTGATTAATAGCGTCGCCCCTTGTTGTGCTCGTCGTCTTTGTAATGAGTAAAAATCTCCGTGAAATTCTTCCCATTTGTGCTTGCGTCCCTGAACGCAACATTTCTAGAGAGATTTTTTTTTTTAACTCCGCCCCCTCGCTTCCAACGGATTGACATTTAAATGAGCTACGGATTTAAGGCCTTTTTTTTGTTCTTAAGAATCATTAAAGGTGCAGAATTTAAATTTTAATTTGCGGTCATTTATTTAGTGGTTTGCATTTTAAAGGCTTGAAATAATTATGTTATGTCGTCATTTAATCGGATTAATCTCATTATTAATTTGAGGGAAAAAAACACCAATTTAAGGTCATTCTGAACACTCGGTTATATTTCGATACTTTGGACAAGCCTACAAAAATCCATTTTCGATGGAGACACAAAAACGTTCTCAGATCTTTGTCCCTGACTTTGGACGGGTATCGCTTCAACGGACCGCGTCTGTTTTGTAGCCGCAGAAACAGCACCCCCATTTCACTCTCGCTCAATTTCGCCTCAATTTGCCATTTCTTTCCTTTGTCTGCCAGCCTTTCTCTCCAGAGGAAGGAAAGGAAAGAGAAGGGAAGGAAGGAAGCTCCTTTCTAAAGCGTCTTCACCCCGATGGCCAGATTGCGAACGGAGGACGTATTAAGTCGGGGAAGATGGACGGCTGGATAAAGACGGACTTTGTACACCTTTTCCAAGGTCAATCCTAGTTGGGATTTTTAACAGTAAATATTTTTGGTTTTGCGCACTTAAATAAAATGGGGCGGATGATCAAAATGAGATATTTGCACAAAACGGTGACATAGTTGGACATTTGTGCTTCAAAATGTAAAGCCTGGCAAAATATAGTTGTAAATTGTGAACTGATTGGTCCCCAAAAAAATCTGTGGTAAAGTTGACTAACAAAATAATCAATTATTATGTTGACAATTTTAGTGTTTATTTATTATTATTAATTGATTATTTATTTATTATTTAAAGCATTCAATTCAATATTGGGGAATTCCAGGATGTTTTTTTTTTTACCCAAAAAAAAAAAGGGTCTCATTTAACTACGAGTTTTAAGTGATGTTTCTTTATCGAAAATGTGCCATTTTTTGGGGGTGGTGGGCTCTTCACCGACTTCCCGCAGACTCAATTAGTTTGACGCCTTGTCCGTCGCCAGCCCACCTGGGATGTTTGAATAGGCGCCGCAATTTGCCACGTGACGGTCACGGTCACCTTATTGACTTCATCTCCGCTTGGACGCCCACTCTAACACACATACATACCCACACACCCACACACTGACACACAAACAAAGGAAAAGCCCCGCCCCTCCCGACCAATTTGATGGAAGAGAGGTGCTGGAGGCATCACGGGTTAAGGTCTCATCCGGCCCACCCTCCCTTGGGAAATCAGAGCCCAAACAACGTAGGGAGATGCGGCATGACTGATGATATTTGCCGCAAAATAGCACAAGCGAAGATGGAGATACTCTGTTAAATAGACTGAAAGATGGAGCTATTAAACAGCACTAAAAAATACATTTTGACTAAATAACTTGAATTCCCTTGTAACTGCTTTTAGCTGTTGTAATAAAAAACTAAATTATATTTTAAAAATATATCCCAGACTATTATTGAATATTATAGTATTATAAGATCCACAATTATCTTTAAACACTTTATAAAATGAAAACAAAAATATTTAACATTCCCAAACATGACTACGATAAGAAATGATTGGAACAAAAATGCTAAAATTGAAAGCTAAATCATTTGAAATCCTCAAACGCTACATAAAAATCCCACTATTTAATCGTATCAAAGTCAAATCTTTTAACTTTGTAAATCCAACACATTTGAAAAGCCCAAACATTTGGCTCGTATTCAATTTAAAAAATCAGAGTTCAATCACAACACTTTTTGCAGTGTTCACCACCACCCATTACACAGAAAAGTCATTATAAACAATTTTCCACTATAAAAAATAGCCACAGTCAATCTGTTCAAGCGGCTAGCGGCGCGTCAACAAAAAAAAACGCTAATTCACGGCGGCGCCTGAAATTCTACAGTAAGCGTGCATAATAGCTTAAATGGCTCGGCTGCCACGAGAACTAGTTGACAGCGTAAAAACGCCGTGGGATTCGGCGCTTTTCCTCCGATGCCTTTATTTATGTTTTTCCTGCTTAATTAAATCAAGCGCTTGCATAATGCGAGCGACGGCGATGTGAACGTTACACAACCAATGGCGGAGGCCCATTTTTTTTTCCAACCCACCGTCTCTCTCTCTCTTTCTCGCCTTTGTCTTCTCACCTCATCTCAAGCTCCTCTGTTGTGTTCCTTTTTCTTTTTTTCCCCCTTTGTGACTCACGACTGAAGACTCGTCGGCGCCACCTACGCCCACGCGCGTTTTCACGCTTGCCGGCTACCACGGGTGTCAAACTCGCGTCGGTTGGCGGGCCAAATTAATGTCAACTCCGACTCGTGTGGGCCGGGTCATTTTATTTTTGGGCTGAAAAAGTTAGCTAGCTTTTGCATTGAAAGACCAGCATCTCAAATGAATTGGACGGCTATTGTTGTCATTGGTGGGCAATGAGTTCATTTCCACCCCCCACTATCATTTTAGTATACTTACAGGTTATTTTCTTACTGCAAAACAGAATATTTTTTTTTAGTTACAAATACGGCTTATATGCGAGAAAATACGGTAAGCAAAACCCCCCTTCCCACACAGCAAATGAGTGACAGCTGAGTGCAGCATGTGTCACCCAGGAGGTGGCCGCATCTATTATATCACCCCGCTACGGACGACTGACAGTTTGCAAGTGTGTGTGTGTGCGCGTGATAACGTGCATATGCTACTTGCTCCACAGGCTCCTCTCCAAATGTGCCCGGGGTGCCGGAGAAAAATGGCTTAAAAGAAGCATTTTCAGACTGATACGACTTCACTTTCTGTCAACGTTGTGCGTTTGCTTATCTGGATTTTTTTTTTAAATTTATGAGAGGCACAAAAATGATCTTAAAGAACTGGGAAAGTGAATTTCCTGGGGTGTTTAAGTCGTTTTTTTAGCCCGGGCCACCAATAACATAATATTCAGAGAAACCAATGACTTGCATTTGGATTGGACGTATAATCACCATCAATGGCGGCCAATGAGATTTGAGATCTTGGACCTATGATACATTTCATCTTGAATCGGACTCAACTCCAAAGCTCAGCGTCATTTTTTAAATCTAAATTAGCTCCGAGCTGTGATTTCATCTCCCATTTCCATTTCGCTGTCTTAGCCACGCCCCCTCTGTTACCGCGACGACGAGTTCAAACTCCCCCACTCGGATGAGCCGTTAAAGCGGAAGGGTCCCGCGTTGCGCCAACACTCGTTCCCGCTAATACCCCTCGAGCGCTATCGCTAATGAGCCTTTAAACAGGATGCTGTTTCCCAGGTTTTATTGTGAAGGAATTCCTTAAAGCGATCCTCTTTAATGCGGGACTAACACATTTTTACTGCCGATTCATTTTGTTTTATTTCCTTTGAGGGCCAGCGCGGTTTTACACGCCGTCTGGTGTAATGGCTCCATAAAAAAAAGCTAGCTGCTTGATTAGCATAACCGCCGGCTAATGTGGGGGTGCACCACCTTTGGGCCCCCCGGCCCCCCCACCTACGATAACTAGGTCAAGGTTAATGTGCCCTTGCTGTGGTTGCAAAAGGAAGACCGCGGCGTGCCTTTTCACTCCGCTCGAATCCGATTGGACGGCGTTTAATTGACGGAAGCGCAACTAATTGGCGGGGGGCTTGTGAGATAACAGATGCGTCGGGACCACTCGGCGGGCCGGCTTTTCATCATTTTTATCGTAGCGGTCTCCAATTTGTGAGCAGGTGTGTGGGAAATCTATCGACCAATCACGTGCGACTATTTTTACAAGTAGAAAAAATAGACATTGTATAAAATAGTGGGAGGCTTTAAGTATTTAGAAGATATTGACTGGTTTTAGCTTGAGAATCTTCAAAGAGGCCCGCAAAAATGCCACTGTTATTTTTCCCTTCTTCAAAATAGATGGTAAATAAATACATTTAAAAAAACCTCAGCGCCAAAAATGAGACATTTGTATTCCTGTGACTATTCCAAGTGGAATATCAATCCGATGATGCTTGATTGCAAAAGCACGTTTCGCCCCCTCAGCTCAATAACAATCATTTACATTGAAAAATGGCTTCTATTCATTCCTTTTCAGCAGCGACTGCAATCAAGTTCAATCAACGCTGATTTCTTGTGTTTACGGAAGGGCTGATTGGGCCTAATTAATTGCCCGAGTAGATCATCTTTGATTCCAATCGGCTCATTTTACCGCAGCTGAATTGTAAATATTGTCAACGCTGGCAAAGGCTGGAAAGTCAGAGTGAAGCGCCTTCTTCGAACGGATTTTATTGTCAAAACGAATTCCCTCATTATTTTAGAGCCCACCTAAAATGGCTGAATAGCACTTTTTTAATGAACTCTTTGGCGGCTATTAATGGCGATGGACGTCAAATCCAGTTGACATGAATTAAAAAACAAATCTAACTAAGAATTATGATTGTCTAATTAATATCATTTTTAATCTCATCCAATCCAGTTGATATGAATAGAAAAAAAAAAAAACTAAGAATTATGATTGTCCAATTAATCTCATTTTTAATCTTATTCAACCTAGTTGATATGAATTGAAAAAAAATCTAACTAAGAATTGTGATTGTATAATTAATCTCATTTTTAATCTTATCCAATCCAGTTGATATGAATTGAAAACAAAATCTAAGATTTATGATTGTCTAATTAAGCTCATTTTTTAAACCCCACCTAAAACGTCTGACTAGCATCGTTTTCAATGAACTCATTGGCGGCTATCAATGGCGATGGACGTCCAATCCAGTTGATATGAATTGAAAATAAATAAATACATAAGTCTAACTAAGAATTATTACTGTCAAATTAATCTCACTCACCTTCTGAGGGCTTGGAGTTGTACCAAAACATGACCTTTTGAGGCCTCCCCATCCCAGTTAAAAGTAAGCTGCTGAATTAATCTCAAGACCCTATTTTTTGCACTACTGTAACGTTACATTAAAAAAGGACATGAAACCTTACCTTGGACAGCTCGCCCACCTCCAGGTAAAAACAGATAATGAAAACATTCCAGGTCATCCAGATGACCAGCCAGGCTGCGTACTGTGAAGAACAAGAAGAAGAGTCATGTTTGAGACTGGCATTGAACCGGTTTTGGACAAACGCCGACGTAAAAAAACCTACCCCGGTAACATAGCGCGGTCTGAATTGGACGGTGCCGAACAATCCCAAGATGACCACGATGATGTGCAGGAAGTTGGTCAGGATGGGAGCCCATTGGTAGCCCAGGAAATCGATGATCTGACGCTCTAAAACGCTCACCTGACGGGGACAAACGAAAAAAACATTAGTGGAGTTGAATTACAAAATTGAAGCGTCATCAGTAAGGTGGACATTTTGTGGACTGGTTGCATTTTCATTTTTCATTTAACAAAGCCACGCCATCAAAAATCATCGTGGCCTAACTAACACTCGGCCGTTCGCGGCGGCGGCAGCGACGAGACGCTACGAGATGAACAAACGCAGAGAGGCGCACTGATGACTTTAATGCGCAACATAACATTTCATGTGCATCGAGTGTGTGCGTGCACGTCAGAATCGGTTGGCGTTACTTGCGCTTGACGGCGCCTGCTGTTGTCACACACACACAAACACACACTTACACACACTGGGCTCAGCTGGCTTTCTTTGTGCATCAGCTCTATATCATTATGCAAAAAAGAAAAAAAAGTCAGTCCTCCTATTGACAGTTATTTAGTGGTGCAATCGTTCAGTCTCCCGCACAAACATGAAGTCAGGACCCCCCTGAGAGGGGGGACGTACCCCGACAATAATAAAGGGGTCCAGCTGCAAGGCGGGAGCGCGACTAATACGCAATTCAGACATAATCAATCAGTAGTAGTGGATTTTTTTTAGGTGCTAATTTGTTGGAGGGGAAAATCTTGCTTTACTTCTGATGAAGGAAAAAAATGAGGCTGTTAAATGGAAACAATGACGTGACTTTGCATTTTCGGAATGAAATGTGATCATAACGAGTTAGCTTGTATGCTAGCGCGGGTGTTCATTTTTAGCCTACATGAGCTCAGAGCAAGAATTTTCTGGCGCTATTGCTAGCCTATGCTACTGCAGTAGTAAAATCACAATGAACAGTGCAAACAATTGAAGGCAATTTACTCCATAGAACAGATTTTTTTCCCCTCTCCCTTCCCCGTGCAGAAATGTGTGTTTTTACGTCAAAACCCCACTTTGGAGAAGCGCATGCTGTGAGATTGACAGCACAAAAGAGGCAGCGGATGAAAGGGGCATTTAAGGGAGGAAACAAGGAGATCCTCCCGCGGCTCCCAAACGCCATTTCCGCACCTTCCACGGCCAACGACGGGGAGATATCAAAGAATAATTCATATCGCCTCATCCGGCGAAGCAGCCGCGCGGTGTCACGCGACTATTAGAAGACGGTGTGCAGAGACAAAGAGAGGAGTGGACATTTGGTCTCTCACGTCTGTCATTTTTTTCTTTCTTTCGCTGTAGCATATTTAATACGCACCCATTTCTCTTTGTTCTTCCTTTTTTGTCATGACTTCACCATCAGCTGCTGCCACGGCACCCTCCCGCGTGCGTCCTACTCCCTAGCCACTCCCTTCCACCGACTCGTCGCAAAGTAACTTTGTTACTGGTCGTTATCGACTACAAATCTGTGACAATTGGGAAGGTTAACAAGGCATGATAACGTTTTCAGCACCATGGACAGCGATATCCTTTTACTATATATTTCTTCATGTAAAACAGATTAAAAAACTTACTTTGTGCTGCACAAAAAAAACGGGTTATGCGACCTTTCAAAAAAAAATGCCAATCAAGTTCTGTTGCTCCTCCCATGACGTCTAACAGCGTAAAAAAATGGCGGTGAAGACGGCGGGAAGCAGAAAAACGGACATAGCCATTTTTTGACTTCCCGGGTATCGTGTCCAAACCGTCGTTTGCCCCCCGCCCGTTGATGGTGGTAAACTTTAGTGGCTTCATAAAACACAGGCGGCGGCGGCTTACTGTTAACTTAATTAAGGCCGGCCGCCTGCCGTCCTGCCCGCGGTGCCTGGCTGCATGCGGCAAAGACAATCTCCTATCGATCGGGCTTAGCGCAACAATCAATTCATCTCTATTGCTAGCTATTAGGAAGCATTTGTGGCTAGTTAACGTGGAGAGGAAACGGCACGTGAGGAAGTCCTGGCTACAAGTATGAAAAGGTGAAAAAAAAAATGCCATTGAACGCTATCTGTAAAGGCGCTAAAGCGCTCAGTCACTCCCTCAACATCGTACGGGCCAATAAGATTGGCCTTTTGTGGGTATAAGCAGCTGGTTTAAAGACTCGACGTCCAACTGACAGTCGGTGCTCTTTTATGTGGCGCTAACGCTTTGGGCGCCGAGGACGGAGATTACGGGGCGAACCCGCTAGAAGTGAAAGCCCCTGAGGAAACGGGGGGGAAATTACCCCTCTTATGTCATTGGAGACGATGATACCTCGCCAGAGAAAATTCAATCTGGGTTGAGCGCTGAGGAATTGAATTCAAAACCTGGTTTTTACAGTTTGGGAAGGTTTCGCAATGAGCGTCGGGGTTTTCGGTTCTTCGCAAACTGGTCGAACATCTGTCTTGGTAGTGAATGAACTATGAGGAAAAAATAATAATAATCTAGGGGGTTAAGAATTAGGGATGTCTTCAGTTCGATCATGTGATCAGAAATCGGGGTCAAGGACAGTATTTTTTTAGAAGATTGGAATCAAATACTTAAAAGCAGGTACCTTGGGGAAAAAATAATGTCTAATTTGGTCCACATTCTCGGAAGATAGGTCTCGAGTGACGTCTTAAAAATGTCCACAAATCTGGAAAGCAATCAAGAGAGGGTTTTTCAAGTTGGGGCTTGAAAGGCAAAGCAAGGAACAAACCTTGATCAGAAAAGCGTAAAGCTCCGGAGATCTGCTGGCTGCTGACGCCTTCCTATGGAGTTGATCAAAACAAAATTCCAAACGGAATATTTGGTCTGACATTGGCCAGAACAGCCCATCAAAAATTTATGTTGCACTCAAACTATTCACAAGATTATTTACAATTTAAAAATCAGCGTTTTCCTGAAAACAGGCAATTCCACGACTACCCAGTCAACAATAAACCCATTTATTTAACTATCAACATACCGAGGCTCACCAAAAATCAATTTTGGTTTAAATATATATATATATATATATATATTTTATAGAGGGATATTTGTGACAAAAATAAGTGGGCAACAATTTGCTTGACTAATCCCTTCTTCTTTCCCGTCAACTCACCACGGATCAATTTCATATCTTCCCGCGAATTAACGAGTGATTAATATTCCGCCGGAAACATTTCTTTATGTAAACGTGACATTTAAATGTCAGAATGGCCTGGATAATCAGCTTGGTATTTCAACGCGCCTTTTTCCGACTGTGACCGTCCGTCCACTGCTCAGTCTTGTCTTTTTTTTTTTTTTTTTTTGGTCCTTCGGTTTTAATTTTTTTTACAGACGAGGCTGCTGGCATTTTTTAAAAAAATTTTTAAGTGGTACTGGGAAAATTCAAATTATAAATGCAAATGTACTGGAGTTTACGGAATATAAATCGTCATTTTTTTCAGAGCTTGGTTGAGCCTGTGATTTATTCAAATGGTCAAAATATCGTCAACGTTATGATTGACAGCCGGCACGGACACGCTTAGTGTCTTGACGCTAACAAGCCGAGCCTTTTTTCTCCTATATTAAAAGATTCATAACGTATACTTACTCTATTCATCTTCATTTTGAAGGCTGGTCAACAATAATCTTAATTTTTGCCCATTTAAATTGACTTCAAATTGACTGTCGCTTTAAGACATTTCGCACGATATTGAGAGTTAGCTTGCTGAATGTTAGCATATTTATATTTGTTATTATTATATGTCCCGATCACTTATTTTTGTCTTGATCTGAAATGTAATTAGAAGGGAAAAATAGCTAATTTTTTTCCGCCCAATTTGAATAAATCTTTCTCGAGGCTGATTAGCGAAAACATTTTTCATTGGCGCAGCAAAAATAAGAGCGAATTATGGTCTGGAAAAATTCCATACACATCTGTACGTGATTGGAATCACAGTATAGTATAGGAGACATTAAATAATTCATCCCTTTCATGTTCTCACATTGTCAAGGTTCAGCTTTTCCACCCCAAAAATAAAAAATAAAACAGCGCAATGTGCTCTACATCCACAAGGTTGCATTTGACTCTTTTCTCTTTGATCAATTACGGACGTAACCTTGACTTTGCGTCGAGAGACGATGAAAATGGGGTTGTAATAAAAAGCACAAAGCTCAAAAAACAGTCTATTCCGGACATCGCGCTAATAATTAAAAGTACAAAAGATGAAAGGCTAAAAGTACGAGTCGGAATGAGATGGCAAGTTTGAAGTATTTCTGTACAAAGCCGACTGTGGTTATTAAACGTGTCCATTTTCGGGGGTATTAGTGTCAACGGATGTCAGACGGGACAAGCATCGGCGCCCCGGCTACATCCTCGACCGGATCAGACGCACGGCCAACGGCCAGATGTCAGTCAACGTTTCGGGCCAATGACTTGGCTTTGAAAAACAAAACAACAAGCAGCAATTGATGGCAACCAAAACTAGAGATTTGGCTTCAATTCAGAGAGAAACTTTCACATCACGACGATTCATATTCATTCCTACTCTACGTACAAAACAAAATGTTATCATTTTTCAACAAGGCCGCAAAATCAAAAGTTTCCGAGTGGTGCGTTCAAGTGCACTACTGGAACTTGGTCAATTTCCATCAAAACATCCCTTTCGAAGGCAGTCAATGAGTTCATAAGCACACCAACCCACCTGAGTTTGATACCCCCCGATTTTCGGACTGCGTCGCCTAGCCGTTTATCTCCGACACCCCGCGGCTTACACGATCAAAACTGCGAATATTTCAGCGGCGTGCGTATCCAACAGAGATTTCTCCAAAGGCTACCATTTACGCTTTTGCTTTTTTTCTTCCCCCCAGCCTCCCTTTTATCACCAACGACCATCTCTCTTCATTTTCTCGCCCGTCTTTTCCCTTTTCTTTCATTTTCCATTCGCCTTCCATCATTTTGTCTCTTCCACTTTCTATTTATATCTTTTTTTCCTCTCTCTCTCTCTCTCTCTCTCTCTCTCTCTCTCTCTCTCTCTCTCTCTCTCCTCCTCGCCGCCATTATCTCTCCCTCCTCGCTTCTCCTCTCCTAATCGGTTTACGTGGCACTATGCGGCATCGCCCGACCAAAAAAAAAAAAATCCCCTTACGCACCCGAGTACGTATCTACGCAAACAAGCCGGGCCGTAAATGAATCATGGCGCTTCCCTTCATTGACTCTTATGTATCTTAATGGGCAATCTAAGCCGCGGCCGCTTTTATGAGGGAATTGTTTGTGTGTGTCATACTCCGAAGAGGAGGGTTAACTACTTTGTGATGAATAGCGGGTATTAGGAGATACTAGCGGCGGACCCGGGGGCTCTCACATTAGGGCGTCGATACGCGTTTTCCTAGCGACGACATAATGGCGTGGCGTGTTATTTGGGTAGGATTCAGAAAAAGCGGGCGTGTGGGTTATTTGGAGTGTAAAAGACACCAGACAAGCACACAGATGGACGCGCAGCGGGCTAAGAAACATCAACGCGACACCGAAGACTCGTAGGGAGCGCTAGATTTGCCTCTCGGTGATGATTGGGCGAAGTAAATGGACTGCGGGTTGGTCGGAGTTCATTACAATGGAAAATATTCCCTCGTTTGCTACTGCTGATCGTTTAGAGGTGTCAAAGTGGCGGCCCGGGGGCCAAATCTGGCCCGCCGCATCATTTTGTGTGGCCCGGGAAAGTAAATGATGAGTGCCGACTTTCTGTTTTAGGAGCAAATTAAAATAAAGAGGATAGATGTTTATTACATTTCCTGATTTTCCCCCTGTAAATCAATAATTGTAATTTTTTAAGCTATTTTTTTCTTTGTTTTTAGTTCAAAAATCATTTTGTAAAATCTAAAAATATATTTTAAAAAAAGCTAAAATAAACATTGTTATAGATCTATAAAAAAACGGAATATTCAGGGCTTTTAATCCAGTTCTTTTAATTCATTTATAAAATTAAAAAAATCTAATTATATCTAAAATGGTCCGGCCCACGTGAAATCAAGTTGACGTTAAAGCGTCCCGCGAACCAACCGGAGTCTGGCACCCTTGATTTAGAGTATCCGGCGGCTATTAGCTATTATTGGCTGGGATAGGCTCCAGCACCCCACGATCCAAAGCGGAAGTGAAAATGAACGCTTTCACGGCAATAGATATCGAATTTATTTGGACCGGCGGCAATCATTCCTGTTTTTTTTAAGGAAAAAATCCACCCTAGCCTGGTTTTGTCGGCCATCTTTGTCAATGGCAGTGAAAGTTGATTATTAACAAAGTTTTAATGGTTTGGAATTCTACCGCTTCTGTCGAGAGAGTTAATTAAAAGTCAAGCTTATTAATAAAATGTTGGCCTCGATTTGAGGTAATCATTTCAATGGGTTAATAAATAGTAGTAGAGTGCTTAAGTGATTAAAAAATATCAATGGTAGCCAGTCAGTTATTTACAGTGGTTACAAAATGAAATAATTAATATTCTTATCCTGTCTAATCCATCTCACCTAAAATTTCACTGAAAAGTGCCCCAAATTAAAGTGATTTTTTTTTTAAAATGTTATGTTATTGATCATGCCAATAGACATTTTTAATTTGGAATGACTCATCGTCCAAGAATCGTTATCATTTAATACCAGGCTGCCTGTTGAAATAAAAGTTAAAAAAGCCACTTATTTTTGGGCACAAATTCATATTTCCCAGCACGCAAACATTGCTGGGCTGGCGACCGCTTTAATTGACTTCTCAATAGGACGTCGACAATGGAAAGAATGACACAAAATGGCAGAAATAAAAATGAGAAAGCAGTCTTGCTCTTTTCAATGAATGGTACATTGTGTCCAAAATGGCCCTACGTTAACGGAAGGCAAATTTAAATTAAAAAAAAAATAATAATAATCTGGTGGTGGTCTGGCAATTGAAAAATAAAAATGCGCTTTCGCGGTTTTGACTTCCGACAGAAGCAGATTGCGGCGCCCCCTTCGCCACAGTGGGGCGAGGAAAAGCTGCAACCGGGCCAAATATGCTCCAAATTTGGGGCCAAGATGGCGACTCGGATCACTAGAATTGACCTGATTCTTGTTTTTTTACAAGTGTGAAGCCAAAACTAGCTGACAGTTAACGTTAAATCCAGTCAATGTTCCTTCTCAGTCAAAATGGATGGCACGCCAAGCGCTAAAATGAGCATTCCCAGCCGGTTGAACTAAATTATGATACCATAAAAAAGGAATGTGTGTATGAAGTTGTATGGAAGAAAGGAAACTAGCTGTTGCGCTCTTTTCTGTTTTAGTTTTTTTTGGCCTAATTAAGAGCATTTCCATGACGGGCACGAAAGCGCAAAGTTAGTCAAGTTGAATCAAGGCGCTTTTTATTCCTAAATGTGATTTGATTTATTCATTTTCATTTGGCAGAGAGTCTTTCTCATCTGCTTCCCTGGATACAAAATGCACGCCTTTAATGGATTGGCTTAGTCGTCGCGAAGGTTTGATGGCATCCAAAAGGAAAAATTCATCACTTTCACTGCCATCTATTATAATCGATATTCAGCTTTCATTTTTTTGGGGGGGGGGGCCCTGTTCCATAATTTTACTTTATTTTTTTTCGGGGACACTATCTTACTATCCCATATTTCCACTTCTATTTTGTTGTTGCCGTGGCGGCTTTGATGTCATCACATCAAAAAAGGCTGAGTCATGTATTGGCGACAACAACCTGCATTTGTAATAAAAAAAAACTAAAAAAACTTTTGCTTTAAGACGTAAATAAATGCATGGTGACCGGGAATATGATCAAAAGGCTTTTTTTTCTCTCCCCGCGATGAATTAGACTCGATCTGACGTCCTCGCTCATATTTTGGACAGAAGCGTTGTTGCGTATCGGGCTTGGTTTGAGAAACATAACCCATCCAGCCACCCACCCACGGCTGCCCACCGCAGAGCATCCATTTTGAAAGAAGAGGTCAGGACTTGGGGAATGTGATGCGGCGAGATTAAAATTGGCCGCCGGTGTGCCCCGAAGAGACGAACGCTTAGCGGCCGCGGCGTTTCGAAAGGGTGCTGATAACGGCTAGAAAATGTAGACTTGGCTTATTTCAAAATATAGCATCAACTAAGGGATTTAGTTTTTTGGCTGCCAGGGATTTGAGG
Source organism: Stigmatopora argus (assembly GCF_051989625.1). NCBI lineage: Eukaryota > Metazoa > Chordata > Actinopteri > Syngnathiformes > Syngnathidae > Stigmatopora > Stigmatopora argus. Next base: position 12,166,991 of record NC_135405.1, read on the forward strand.
GCAATTTTCAGACATTTTAAAAGGGTGATTAGATGAATTTTTGAATCTCTGAACGTGACTACCATTAGCTGCCATTGTTGTCAAGATTTTAGGTCATTTTTAGAGGATATCAGACATGTTATATTGCCATTAACGTCCAATTTTAGACTTTTCAACATACTTTAGTCGAGATGAACACATTGATGACTTTGATTTGTTAACTAGAGCTCATAATTGTTACGACATTTACCAGTTAATCTGTGGACATGTCAACCCGTATATTAATTTGTCCAATCCACAAATTCGGGGCTCGTTTAAACCATTTTAGATGAAAAGTTTGATTAACCAGTTAAAGAAATTCTTTTTTTTTTCATTGACAGCACTACCATCATAAATCTATTTATTTACTTTGTGAATTTCTCGAGCAAGGCACTAAAAGCGTCCAAATGTGGGAATAGCAAACCTGCCTTTCCAATTTAAGAACAATTTACAAGGACCCAAAGGCAAGTTAGTGCTATTCCACCCACTGCGCAATCTATGTTAGCCTTTCTAAGTAGTCCCGAGATCAATACGTGAAGGTTCATCCTGGGCGGACGCCATCCATGTCGAGGGAGCCCCGCCCCCGTCACGGGGAAGCATCAGTCAGCGCTAAAGGCTTTTTCCGCTAGGCCCTTGGACGCATTCCAGCTCTTGGCAACACGTTTTCCATTTCCCCCTATTGGCCCGCTTCCAGATCTTAATGTATTGACTGGAAGTAGTAAAGAAGGAATTACGGGCCGTTTGGGTAGCAGATAGACCGGGATTGGTTGGGCAGGTGACGTTATTTAACGTTCCTAAATATGACCGACATTTTTCCTTTCCATTAATTCCTATTGTAAAGCCGATTTTGCTGGAAATATGCATTGGAATTTGATCACGGTCGTCCTTCGACAGACTAAAATCTCAAAAACGGGCCTAAGTCGACGGTGTGGATGAAGACGTTGCGCAAAAACTCGGGAAGATAAAGCGCTTTTGTCAAGAAGAGACTGTTGGATGCGTCTAAAGTTGGTCAAGAAACAAAGGACGTCACTGGACGACCAAAAAAAAGACACGTCCAAGTAGCCGCAAATTGAGAAAGCGTCGCTCGAGGCCATTTTGAAATCACGCCGTGGCGGAACCATCCACAACAAAATGTCTGCGGCAGCCAGACAGCGAGAGACAGAGGACACTTGGAAAAAACTTGGGAGCTACCTGAGGCGAAGACGCGGTGACAAATTGGACGGCGTCAAAAAGACAGCGGGACAGAAAATCTTTAGGAGGAGAGCTTTGAGATTGTGTCCAAAAGGCGCCTTGGACATAAAAGATAAAGCAAAGGCTTTTTAACTTTTTTTTTTGCCAATAAGTGCGTCGCTCTGAAGACGACGTTGGTTAGCCAAGCACAGAACGTTGTTGACTTTCAACTTGAAACTCTCCGAAAATCTAATCAATTTTTTGGTCTCGTCTTCGTTTGACACGACATCAAACCGGTTTTGACTGGGACAGGCCGACTATTTCAAATATATAGGATGGTAGTGCTGTTAAAGAAAAAAAAACTAATAATTGTGACCTGGAATGAACTCATTTCATGTCATCTTACCTTAAAAAGGCCCTCAAACGTCATGGATTGGAGGTCAATAGCCGTCAATGGCATCTGTTAAGTTAATATATACGACGGTGGTAGTGCTGTCAAGGGAAAGAAATATTATGATCTGTAATTAATGGATCTAATCTCATTTTTTAAACGCATCTAAAGTTCCCTTCATTAGCCCTCATAGGGAGCTAATGAACTAATACATTTTGGAAAAAACTATATTTTTTTACCGATTTCCATCTTACATCCAATAGTCTTTAAAATGCTTGACAAGTCATTTTCACAGACAATCCCTACTATACCCAATGATCAAAAATATGAATTAGAGCAAGGGTGTCAGACTCGGGTTGGTTGGCGGGCCGCTTTAACGTCAACTTGATTTCACGTGGGCCGGACCATTTTAGATATATTTAGATTTTTTTTAATATAAATGGATTAAAAGAACTGGATTAAAAGCCCTGAATTTTCCGTTTTTTATAGATCTAAAACAATGTTTAATTTAGCTTTTTTTATATATATTTTTAGATTTTACAAAATGATTTTTGAACTAAAAACACAGAAAAAATGGATTAAAAAAATGACAATTATTGATTTAAAAGGGGGAAAATCAGGAAATTTAATATGCATCTATACTCTTCATTTTGATTTGATCCTAAAACAGAAAGTCGGCACTCATCATTTACTTTCCCGGGCCATACAAAATGATGCAGCGGGCCAGATTTGGCCCCCGAGCCGCCACTTTGACACATGTGAATTAGACCATCTACTCAACGTTGGCAATACATTTTAGTTGACGAAGAAAATCTGCGAAAGGAAGGTTCCTCGTTAATTCAAATGTGTTTCCAACCCAGAAACGCTCTCGCCATTTTCCATACGCGTATTCATGCCGGTGTCTACGACTGGTAAATAATTCATTTGGTCCCTTAGCGTCGGAAATGTCACTGGAATTTCTCCAGCCACTTACACTGTGACATTGTTGCGTGTCATTTCAGACACGTCTTAATTTGCATTAGCTGGCCCTCTCCTCGCCGTCAATTGGCTGGCGCGAAAACCTCACGAGGAGTGGCGGACGGCGCATCCCGGCGAACCCTCCCGCCCCCGGACGCTCGACGCCTTGACAGCAGCCGGCGGGTGTCGTTTGGAGGCATTACGGCGACGAGGCACATTGGCTCCGACACCCCCCGAGCGGAATACTAATAAAAATCTGTGCGGCCGCGCGCAAAAGTGTGACTTTCATCTGCTTCGTTATCGTCAACGTTGGTTTGGAAAACAAAGAAAGGCTCAATGAAAGCTACTCGTATAATACATGTATAACTCTTGGCTACTTCTCAAAGCCAGAACATATATAAATACATATTTCCGCTCAATTACGTTAAGAGGATGGCGGACAGCGGGGGGGGATTTTACCACTCGAGTTTTGGGGGCCAGATTTAAGAAAGCCGGCGGGATTCCGTCGTCTTAAACGCTCGCAAGTGAACCGAGCTAACGGCTAACTGCGGCGCCCGCGGTGCCTAAGTGTTTCTAAACTGGCGGCGACGCTAATGGACTTATCAGCGGGCTTGGCTATTACTACGGTTAACAGAGCAAAACATGTTGTTGACGGCGCCGCCGCATTAGTTCCGGCGCATTAGACGCAAATAAGCGTTGCGCCTCTCTCGCTGCAGTCTTCACCTACAGTCGTACGCGGTCGGCTAGCTAGACGAGAGCGTCATACTGTTTAACGAGAGACGATAGTAGAAAAGAAATTAAAAAAAATCAAGGCCTTGGAAAAGTGGCTCATTTTCATACTGACTGACTAGACAATGGGATTTCTGTTAAGTCTCCATCTGACATTTGAGCACTCGTGTGCTAATCATGCTAAGTCGCCCACACGTGATCCCCATGCGTTTAAATCGGAGACAATGTTGTCGCACAAGACAAGCGCAATTCCCACACTGGGGGTTATTCCGTTTCATATCGGGAATCTGGGATTGCAATCTTAGGATTTGCCTGGAGCTGGAGCTTTTTTTTCTTCCCGCAGACTACCCCGAAGCGCAAGCTCAAAGGTTTTGCCGCGTCTTCTGATGTGCTACTTCAAAACATCAGGTATCGCTTTTTGAGAATCCCACGTACGGTGAATTAAGTCAGTTTCAAGTCGGGTTTCAAAGGGAAGTAAAAGGCCGAGCCCGACGGTCAGGTTCGCGGCCAAAGTGAACGAGGATAAGAAATTTGGATAGGTTGTATTGCGAGCCCACACGAGGCTTAACGACAGAAATGAAGAAACACGGCTGATAATCGCTCAAGGAGATACAATTCAACATCAATGTATAAAATAGCATAACACAATCACTCCAACAGTGAGGCTAGCTCCTAAAATGTCCATAATTAGCTTTGACTTGAGGCGGATTTTAAAGGTAACACTAATAAATCCCACATCTAGCTTTGAAGCAATTGATTTCAAACAAAGTACTGTTAAAAAAATATTATTTTTAAACGCATAGACAGCATCTTAAACTAAATCCCTTGTTGACATTTCTTATAACAGACAAGAGACTGCATCAGGTGAGGTTTCTCCTTTCCAATAACCCAACGAGATGACTGTTGTTCTCAAACATCCCCTCGTGTTTGCACACAAACTCACCTCCATCCTTCCATTCCCTCCCTCCCTTTCTCCCTCCCTCCCTCACCCCCCGCCGCCGTCTCGCCTGGCATCGCTTCCCGCCGCCGACACAGATGGCGACGGGACTCCGACGCAAAGCAGAAGGCGGCGGGAATCGTCTCCCGTGACGAAACGTCGCGTCCCATCTTCCCGGACACCGATTCGCGGCTCTATCGTCTCTCAAATGGCGGCCATCCGTCACCTTTGGGCGCATCGGTCCGCACGCACGGCCCTTAAAGCGTATCCCCCTTATTTCCCGCTTGTTTACACACCTATTAACCTCGGGGACGCGACCCCCCCGTCACATGACCGTCCACGCCCAGTGACAAATGACTGCCGGCTCGCCTGTTGACAAGATCCCCCCCCACCAAAAAAAAAAACCTTTTACGTCTCCCCATTGATCCGAGTCATTCAGGGCCCCTTTTTGAAAAATCGATAGTAATCATAACACTTACCAGCTGCATTCCACAGACGAAGGCCAAGGTACACCTGCCGCTGCAGCACCCCATGGCGTCCCCGGATTTTCAGCGGGTCGCGTTCATTCGAAAGTCCGCCTCCTTCGGGGTCGTCGGGCCAAAGGCGGGTGCTCTTCGGGAATGGCCAGGGAAGTCCAGATCTCGGGTGCGAATCTAGTCCGAGAAAGCAGGTTTAAGAGCGTGCCATTTTCATCATTGATTCGTTTTTTGGTTGTTTTTTTAAAGAAGGAATTCACGGGTAAACGTTAGGTTCCAGAGTCGATAACGCAGGGGGTCATCTTGGGGGGAAAAAAATTGAAAAGTTTGTAAAATGTGCTCCAATGGACCTGGCAATAATCTGGTTAATAATCCCACACAAGTGTCAAATATGGAGTAAAAGTGTCCGCTCACTGGAAGTAGCTACGTCCCGCGGGGTCCTTCCCAAAGGCGTCGGGCGACGTTTCCAAACCCGAGTCAGCGGCCGCTTGACGTCCTCCTCCTCCCCTGGCAGCCTCGCCTCTTTGGGGGGATCATTTCGCCTGGGCTTCGCCGCCGCCGCCACACAGGTGCTCCTTAGCCGTCACGGCAGAGACGACGGGTCCGGAGCGCTTAATAGAAAAGACACGGCTTTCGTTTTACAAAGTATCCACGGAGGTGAGGTTTCGGTCAAAAGAAAAAGACGTCTTCACTAGCGAGCGGCCCTCCCCGGACGGACCTTGCAGACAATGAGAGAGCGCCGCGAGGAGAGTCGCTCGCCTGCTCGCTGTCAAGTCGGCACGCACTTGGCAGCACACTTCCGGCCGGAGCTTTCAAAGTAAAATGTGGGGAAGACTACACTATGGTGACTCCCTTTACATTGGTTAATAAGGTCCTGTTTTGAAATGTGTCACTGGCTGTGAGTGAAACTATACGCTGATGGTGGATTTATTCTAAAAATTGATTAAAAAAGGGATGTTTGGATATTAAAATGATAATGCGTCATATTATTGATTCTATGTAAGGCAGATTGACAAAAAACGGGGGCGTTTTAACAATAATATGTTTCAAATATGGCAATTGAGAAACTGTTGGCATCCCTTGCAGGCAGCGAACTATTAATATATCAAAAATACTTACAATTTAAGATGAGATAGATTAATCAGCTAAAAAGTAAATGTCATAAAATCATAAATCTGTTTGAGGTGACAACTACCATTTTGCAGAACCATAATTGAGACGCCGCCGGCCAAACGTTCCTTCTTGACCTTTCAAGTGCTATGTTATTTCGCCTTTTAGTCTTATTTTGAAGGCAAGGGCGCTTGATTCCTTTCCTGCTTGAAGTGGCTGATTCTGCTCAGCGGGACTCTTTTCATTCCCCGGGATTGGATTTTTGGCCATGTTCGGTGCGCAGCTGCTCCAGAAATTGGCCTTCCACCATTCGCCGGCCCCCCCTCGTACCCCCGGGGCCATCCTCCCTATCAGCGGGAGCCCTCGCCCATCATCAATTGGCCCTAATTTCTCATTTGCTTCATTAACGTGGCGTTCCTGCTAACCAGCTATTGATGTTGAATCCTTAATGGAGGGTGCTTAATGAATTTCATATCCTATACTCAAATTGCTCAACAGCCATCAATTATGCCACTCTGGAGAGAGATTATCTCGCCTCTGGCGCGCGCTGCTGTGATCAAATTTTTGGACAGCAGTCAATCGAAACTCAAAAACAACATTTAACGGCAAATAACGCAAACGTGACGCTAACCGAAACGTCAATCCCTCGAGGTTTTCGCTCATTACAGTTGTATTTTTTTGTCTTATTGAGCGTCATTTGGATTTGTAATGGTGTCCGTATTTAGCCTTACTAGCTAAACAGCACGCGCACGGTTAATAAATGGCGCCGTCGCCGAGGCTATCGGCGCTTTCCCCCGCCGCCATCAATCTTTGTCGGCGTCCACCCCTCCCGCTCACGCACAAAGAGACACACTCGCCGCACAGGGTGCAAGGGGAGTTTAATTATGCCGCTAATCTTGATTGACAGCGGCGTACATAAAGGCGGATTCCCACAGGCTATGTGTCAAAGAGACCGCCTTTCCAAACCAAGCTATTTATAGTCATATTTCCATTTCTGTCCCCCCAAAACAACTTTTACTCTGTATATCCTAAATGGATTGGACGCCTATCCCCCTGAAAGGCCATCGTTTTCCACCAACAATGGCCATTCTTCAAAAAAAGGTCAAAAATAAATATATAAATGCAATTTGATTTGCGGTCTACACATGTCGACGCACCACTTTTTAACCACAACATTGATCGGTCGAGTCAAGTCTTTCAATTATGGGCCTTTTTTTGTATTCAAGAAGCTAGCGCCGCGTGCTTTGGCATCTACCCATCCCTCTCTCGGCGCCTTATCTAAATTCCGTCCTCAATTTCAGCAGGTGTAAACACTAGATCTTCCACTTGAGCGCCTCCTGCGCATATTGCAAATTCACGCCAGGCTATTTCCTCCGCTGGATCGCTGTCAAGATAGGACAACAAGGTGTCGTCGGCCCGTGAGAGTGGCAGAGGGTCTGAAACGCGTGGTGGGATGCCGGCGGCTGACATCTGCTCCAGGCAGATAAAGTCGTAAAGTAGCGCCCACTATCTGGGAGATTTAAACCGAACCGTGCTTCTTTGTCACTTCCCGTCGCCGTCAAACGTCAAAAACCGAGGATGTTTTGCGGGTGCGTTGTTTAGTAATGAACCGCGACTTTGACTTAAGCCCGTAAAAGCACCGCCGTCTACGCTAACTTTAAGCTTTTATGTTCCTTTCGGTCCGGGAGCCGTCATGTTAACGACTCGCCCAATCGCCGTCGCTAAACTGACGCTATCGCCTCAGGAGCTACTTTGCTGAATTGGATAGCTTGGAGTTGAATTTTTTTTGTCCTGCTGGTCAAAGTCGGTCTCTAATTGACGGGTAAAAAAATCATCTTTTACGTAGAAAAATAAATGAAACTTTCTACTTACCAATCAGGGCAGAATGAAGACGCGAAACACGCTGCCTGTCCAGTGCCGTAAAGCTTTGTTCTGGGGGAAAACCTGATGATGGATGTGCATGAAGTCATTTCTTGCCATTTCCTAATGTCACACAACAGAGACAACAGCATGAAAAGTAACAGTAACAGTTTCAACATGTGCTTTTGCCCCTTTCTTTGGGCAAAACAATTATCCTTTTCAAGGCTACGGATCAAAACCTAATTGTGTTTTATTAATGGTCTTTGTCCGACAAAACCCTTTTATGGTAATAAATGGCTTGCCAGCGAGCGCCTATGCCGTCGTGCGTGATCGTGCCCGGAGGCGGAGTCACGAGTGCCATTAGAGCGGGATATTGGCGGAGTCGCTCACGGCGGCTTCGTGGCGTTCAGTCCATTTGTCATTTTTATCAAGAGGCGAGTCAAAATGTAAATCAAATCAAGAGGCAATTTCACAAGGCGCCATTGGGTTCGACTTCAAGCAGGTAGGTCTTCATGTCTAATTGTGCAACGACAAAGGACAGAAAATAAAAAATAAGTTTCTCCGGAGAACGGAATTCATTATTTACATCTTAAATCCCGCCCTTGTGGAACAATTTCAGCCTCCAACGACTAAGCTCAGCAAACGTAAGGAAAACGTTCTTCAAAGCTCAGTGACAATTGCCGTGATTGGACGCAAGCTCATTAAAAACGCCGGCAGGGGCGCGAACCAAAGGACTAAAAAGGCTGTTTGGCTTGGGTCAAATTCTTTGTACTGGCCAGCTTGTCTGTGAAAATCAAGTTTTTAAATTATTGCCATGACTAACAGATACCAGGAGGTGGCGCTATAGGAAATCAGCACATAAGATCAACGTTTTGTTTTTAGATACTACAGTTTTCTCGAGCTAAAAAAGGCGCTAATGTTACACTAAGTCATTTTCTGTAATGTTACACTAAGTCATTTTCTGTGTTAACTAACCCAAATATTCATTAATTCTGCATAGATACTTTCAATTTGTCTAAAATGCACTTTGAAAAACACCCAAGGAGTGTCATAATTTTCGCCAAATGCTACAAACGACTGCTCCGAAAAGAGGACGTTGGAGAAAGACATTTGAGAAGGAGATGGATAGAGCGAGCTTTCGGCCGGGGGAGCAAATAATCAGTCCGGCGGAATCTGTTTGAGGAGGAAAGGTGACGGAGAAAACAATTACCTGACAGCGCGCTGCACCCGAAAAGGGAAAGGACGAGAAGGGGGGGAAAAAAAGCCGTCGGAGGGGGCCCAAAGAGAAATGGCCGGTCGGGGAGAGGATATCGATTGGTTAAAAATGCATGAGGTGTCTGGCTGGTACGCCGCTCTTTCTAATGAAGAACCCAAGCAACGCGCCCGATTTAAAACGGCTCATCGTGGTTCGCTGTGCTTCATTCGGCGAGTCGTCGGTGAGCGATGGTGACGCCGGCCATGGTGAGTAATACAGTCACTTAGCAAAATGGCCCACGTGAATCATTCCGTGGGTTCGGAACAAATTCGGGCTTCGGTCACTCCGACGTTAAAGTGGATTTTCCACGATGCGACTTTCCAGTGGAAATAAAAGCTAAGCTACGAGCGGAATTAAGGCCCCGACTGGAGATGTTTGACTTTGCGTTAGATTGGCCTGTCACGTCTATTTTTAGGAATGGCATTCCTTTTTAAAAGTTGAGCTTTGCATTTGGTTTTTCAGTCCAATGGCCTCTTCTGGTTGGTCAAAAGGGACCCACTTTAGGGTGTAAAAGTCACTCCTGTTACTAATACATATTAAATATGTTCGCAAATGTCATTTTTTCCCCCCACAACTACAAAACTGCATTTTTTTCTGAGCAAATTTAACAATTAACGGTTTATTTTCTCCATCTACCCACGCCCGTTCGTCACAATTAGTAAACAAGCCAAAACTAAAGCCACAATATGCCCATTTTCCACTCCTATCATGATAAAGATTCTTCATTAATGAGGTCAAGCTGCTGGGTGAGGGCAGGTGTAAAAATGTTCCCCAAAATCATCATCAATCAGAGAACGCGCCTACAAAAGCGCGGCGGGTCATCGTTAAGGCTAACCAGTTCGTCAGGTTAATTTCCAATCGCATGCTGTCGTCTCTGCTGTCCTTCCATCTGTCCTGGTTTGCCTATGCCAAGATTGTGTGTGTGTCTTGTACTAACTTGCATCAACACGCAGCATGTTTTGGCAAACACGCCACACGCCATCATTTTCTGGCTCAAACAAGATTGCCAACCTTCCAACTAAATAAGGATTAGAGACACCCAAACCTCAGATTTCTTGCTTATTGGACTCTCTTCAAGAGAAGGCTTTTGCGACGATTTATTTATTTATTTATTTTGGTGTCAGTCATTAAAAAAATAATAAATAAGGGGGGATAAAGTCAAGTCACATTGACAGTCGACTCAAGCAAAAAAGTGGGCGTTAAATACTGCACTGATCGGAAACGCCAAATAAAGCGCGTGTTTGGGTTGGGGCTTTTGGTTGGTTAGATTTACATATTAATTAACGCTCATGTAAGAGTTGCTAATCAACAAATGCCTGCTTCTTTTGTTTTATAGTATTCATATACAGTACAGTAGCCTTTGACACTGTCTAATTTATATTAAGTCAGATTTTTATGGATTGTCGGTCTATAGTGTTGAATAGGAGTTAGGAGTCAAAACAACAATTAAAAGTGATCTATAATGAATTGATCGAATTAATCTCATTTTAATCTCGGAGAGAAATTTGCGGAACAGTTTGACAATTTGAAGGATTGACTCTCTTTAGGTGTATATAAAGTGAGAATACAAATATTTCGGATCACATACCCGATGACCCGACTGTCCTCTACGCCGGCGCAGCACATCACAAAAACCACATCATCGACCGTTTGAATGACTTACCCGACTGGACGTCCGTAAGATGTCCTTGAAGCCAATGCGCTCAATGAGGAGATCATCTTCAAAAGCGAGAGTTTGAATGAGACTTCTCCATCGGTGGATTCCCAGCATCCTCCAGTGTGGGAGGCGACCTTTTGCCAGCCGCCAATCCACCCGAACATTATTGGCCTCGCCTGTGAACAAGTGATGAAAATAAACATGGGATGACTCTCCAGGTGAAACGCTATATGTGGCTGTCAACAATTTGGTCAAAAAGGTAGAGTCAGCTAAATAAGTGCTGCAAAAAAATATAATTGATAAACTGTCCAATGGCAGGTCAGTTGTATTTAAATGGAGGTAAAATACAGTTACATTCAGTCTTTGAGTATCATTTGCATAACTTCTATTTAGTCAAATAATAGTACCATTTTTTTCCACCTGAAAAAGTGCTTCCATTTCTGAACTATTATTCCCTGAAATCAAAGTTTAACTGCACTTTTATGAACAATAATTCCCATTAATACACTATATTCCATCACTCCACGTCTGTGTATTAACTACTAACTAACTACTATTAACTCACTCATTCCAAGTATTTATGGGGGTGTCCCGCAGATGAAAAACTCCATTCGCCACCGGGCGCGCTGATTGCTCTTGATTTCATCAGCTGAATTTCATCCGGAGACGTCACCCCCCCGAGCGTGCCTCTATTTTGCGCCGAGACAATCATCAAAACGCTGGAGCCATTTGATTGAGGGTGATAGAGGTCAAATCGTTTTTTTTTTTGCCCATCCGATTGGTCGCCGGGAATGAAATAGACCGGCGAGAACACTCGGAAATAGCGTGGGAGTGGACTTCTGCTGACCTTGATTACTGGACTGGGTGATCACTGGTCACTTAACAGGTAGTTTGGGGCATTGACTAAAGAAAATACTGACATCAAAATTTCACTGCCATATTTTTTACAAGGTTGAATTCTTATTTTTGAAGGTAACTTGATATTTTTTACAGTGTTCAATATGCTAGCAAACAAAAGAGACACAAAGCTGTAGAATGCCATTGATTTCCACATTGCGGAATGAGATCATCCTTCAAACCTTCACAATCAATGGCTGCTACGCCAATAAGGATTTTGATACGACTGGACATCGCGTGGACCAATAGGAGGGAAGAGATAGACATAGCGAGTGTGAAGAGATTTGTCAGCGTAGAGGACTAGAATTGCTTCATTATGGGAGAGGACTCGTGAATTAGTCTAGTGGCCAACAATGTTATGACAAGCGAACCTGAACGTTTTTAGAGACCAAGAGTCCAGAAACTTTTCTGACCGACTAAGTAGCCCCGCCTCCTTCGCAGCACCCTACATTCCGAGCCCAGTCCGGCCCCAACTCTGGCAGCTGTCCGGGCCGCTAAATATAGCCAATAGGGTTCAGCCTCTCGGGGCAAAAATGGAGGTCAGGTTATCAACTTGAAGTGCGAAAGGGCCAAAAACTGTCAAATCTTTCTTGCGTGAAACTCTGAAGGTGATAAAGATCCGTGTCAACGGGGAGGAGCTTGATTGACGAATGAGCGATCTCGGTCTCAGTCCACACGAATTGGACGTCCATTGCCAAAAATGTTAACAAGAATGTCTTTTTTTTTAAAGCACTTTTCTTATCTTTGTCCTTCCCGACTTCATCTTTGGCCTCTTTTGGCTTGGCCCCGCCGTCTTCTTTTTAATCTCTATTTTGGACCTCGGAGAGGGGGGAGTTAAAGGGGAGGGTGGGGGTGAGTTGACTGAAAGGGTGACCCTTCTTCTGGTCTGGATCGGTGTCCCGCTGCAAAGTGAAGCTAACTACCTCGGACTGGCAACTTTCTGGGACTGAAAAAGTTTTAAAAACGACGGCGGCGTTGGAGCTTGAAAGCGGCTTTTCTTGGGTTTTTATCTGCCGCAGCCTTTTCTTTCCTTCCGGATTTAATGACTTGACTTACATGCTGGTTTCTATAGTAACAGCGCGCCGACGGAGCCTTCCAAGCGAGCGATGGTTATCGCGGAACGCCAAGTGAGCTCCAAATCTAAGGTAAGCTTGAATAATGACGAGGAAATTTGACGGCGACTGACCTCGTTGATCTTGGCGCTTCTGAAGTTTTCAACGCCAACTCGTCAGGATTTTAGCCTGTTGAACACAGAGAGAATTGAACCTGAATTATGTCCGATCAATCAAAGTCAATTGACATTGGCAAAAAACACCACCAACAAAAATTCAAAGTAAATGTTTCCATTAAAAGGCAGTCTATTTTCTCAAACACAAGCTAACGGTTAGAAATAGCTCATCCAACAACAGAGCAGGTGGTTGGTTGGCGTCATCCGCTCTTGTAAGAAACAAGATGCCAAAACATTGGAATACAAAAGAGGGTTAAATATACTTTGGGCAGCCAATCTGGTGAATGACACGAATGTTAGCATGGCGGATAGCCTTTTTTACCCCGATCCGTCATGACGTCGTGACTCCCTCACCTGCGCCCGCTCGATAAGGTTGGCCTGTCGCAGTGCCGTTAAATCAATGTGCTGCTTTTATAGCAAACACACTCCCACACATACACAAGCGACATCGCTGTGCAAACATGTTAAATTGATGTGGAGGTTTGTTATCAATGCAGCAACATGGAAGGTCAACCTGAAGGCTAAATAGACCTTTTTTGATGCTCAACCTCAAGCTATTGTATGTGCCAGGGGCGGAACTTTGGGGGGGATTGGCGGTGCGGGACCACCCAGGCTCAGGTCAGTCTAAAGCACGGGTGTCAAAGTGGCAGCCCGGGGGCCAAATCTGGCCAACCACATCATTTTGTGTGGTCCGGGAAAGTAAATCATGAGTGCCGACTTTCAGTTTTAGGATCAAATTCAAATGAAGAGTATAGATGTATATTAAATTTCCCGATTTTCCCCCTTTTAAATCAATAATTGTAATTTTTTTAATCCATTTTTTCGGTGTTTTTAGTTCAAAAATCATTTTGTAAAATCTAAAAATATATTTTAAAAAAGCTCAAATAAACATTGTTTCAGATCTATAAAAAACTGAATATTCAGGGCTTTTAATCCAGTTTTTTATATACATTTATTAAAAAAAAAATCTAAATATTATATCTAAAATGGTCCGGCCCACGTGAAATGGAGTTGACGTTAAAGCGACCCGCAAACTAACACTCTTGGTCAAAAGCCTGCTTTTTCAGTGGCGCCAAACATAGGGCCGATGGGCCGGAAGTGGCCCGCTGCGGGCTCCAATTCGGCCCACTGGGTTTTTCTGCCTGCACCTTGTTGACCAAATTACGGCGCCATCTTGTCATTCTGTTAAGTCCGACTCTCAACTCGTATCTCAGCCACTTTCTCCGCCGATGAGCGGCCGGGAGACGCTTCCCCCGCCGAGGGTCAGCGGCAAGACAATTTGGGACGACGTGATCCTGACCTTCAGCTCGCCCATGGCGTGGCTGCTGGTGGCGGCGTTGGTGATCACCTGGACGGCGGTGGCCGTCGTCCTCTTCGACCTGCTGGACTACAAGACGCTGGCGGGTATGGAAATCCTCTTTGGCCTTGCCTTGGCTTCGTTGGGTTCTAAAAAGGTTTAGAATGCGTCAATCCCATTTCTGCTTTTCATCTGTTTGTTTAATGTCATTTTGATGCTCATATTTCATCAGAACATTTCCATTGGCGGCTTCTTCAGTTTTGAAGGACGCTTCAAAAGTGGACGTCATCATTCTCTAAATAACAACTGATGGAAAAGCCACTTACTTCCACTGTGAAAAAAAATAAGCCCCAGATTTTCTTAAAAGATCATATCTATTTTTTTATGATCGATCACATTGACGCAGGCCTTTTTGCGCTCCGACCGCAAGCACGATGATGATTCACTTGATGTCATCACGTCGAGAATCTTCTTTTCAAACGTGTCCAATTATGTCGGCGGCGATAATGAAACATATGCCGCCGCAATCTTGAAGTTTGAGCAAGCATCTGTCCCAAAATAAACCAGACTTGCAATATTGTGAAAAACATTTTTGAAAATAGGCCATGCAGCAATCTCAATGTGAAAATCACTCATTTTTAAAAGAAATTAGGGATGCTTAGGGTTGTCTTTTGAATACACATTTGAATTGCAATAAAAAAAAGTTTAGATCACACGTTAATACATTTCTTTTTATTGTATATTTCATTGACATGACTAAAATAGCTTGCTTCTTATTTTTATAGGTTTGGGGAAAAATTTCCATTAATTTTTTGGTATCTCACTTAATGTTATTTGTTGTTTACAAAATCTCTTATTTTTAGGGTATAAAAAGATCACACAAATAACACGTATTACAAATCTTACGGTAAAAAAGTGAATTCCATTTTTTGGAAAGACTGCTGGAATTGAAACATACAATCCAAATGAGACAAATATTTCATTTCAAATGGTCAAAATATGAAATATCTCACTTGAATACATTTGCCTTTCCTCTATGTTGACTAAAACTAAACCTGAGTAAAGCGTAGACATCTAGTAAAAAAAACAATCTAGAGCCCCCAGAGTTCAAAGGGCAAACGTAGTCCCAAAAATCAATGACTTTGATTTAGTCTTAAAATCCGGTGCTTTTCCATCAGTTGCTTTTTTTCTCTGTCTTCCATTGTCCACCCCCCACACTCACAAGTCCTTTCCTCCTCTTCCTTGCCACCCCTCGCCGTCCATCGCCCGCCCGCCATCCACCCGCAAAGAGTACACATCATACTGTGACGATCCCGTGTGTTTATCACCTGGTAAAGACACCCCCGTTTTGACCGCCTTTGCTTGCTAGCATGTCCGAGTCATCCGAGTCCTTCTACTTTTCCCCCTCCGTGTGAACGCATGAATTTTGCATCCTGACGCCGTTCGATATTTCACCTCACGCGCCAAACCTCGCAGGTGCCGCCCGTCAAGCGACGAGGCCGCCGTCATTTCCGCCCGGTAACCGGGTGATTAACGAGCCGATTGGCAGGCGAGCCGAGTCATTTTGTCGCCAAACCAAAATTCCCCGGCGGCGCTTTCAACTGTGAAAAGTCGGAGATGGTATCCTCGCCGGCGGCGTGGATTGCGTTTGTTCTTTTGGCGGCGCCTAAAACGGCCACTAAAAGGTTTTGGAGACGCGCGGTGGAATAAAAGCGTCTCTAGGCTCTCCTCCAGTGATTGCGCTTTCATCTCCTTGCTCTTCCATCCCGAATACGTGGCGTCGAGGCCTGCGTTTTTCTTCTTTGTTCTTATTTTCCTTCCCGCCCTCAGGTCTTCCGCCTCCCGCCGCCATCGCCAAGCGAGGTTTGCGGGCCGGCAGAGGCAAGTACACAAAAACAAGGTTTCTTTTATCTCTCGTTTTGTTACATCTATACACTCCTTGAGGAGACAAAAGAAGAGCAATTGCAGCCAGTGCCTTCCAGTTGAAATCAATGGAAGTTAAAGCACTCCTGGTTAGCTAAGAAAAGCTAGCTCGAGTAATAGCGGGTCATATTTTGGACACAAATCCTTCCATACTGGCCAGAAAAGGCTAAATAATAACTGAGAATTTGTCTAGCTACAGATTTTAGCAGTCTGTTGGCATGCTATCCTCTTGCTGCCTGACTCTCATTCTCACAACAAGTACTCGTTGACATAGCACTAGAAAGCTAGCTAGAATTATCATCATACCTGTCAACCTCTGCCGATAACTGCCCTTATAAATGATTATGATTCCCCTTACAAACCCCCCAAAAACCTTACAAACACGGTACGACTCGTACGGTGTTTGTAAGGTTTTTTGGGGGTTTGTAAGGGGAATCATAATCATTTATAAGGGCAGTTATCGGCAGAGGATGACAGGTATGTATCATCGAAACTGCTCGTGATGTCACAACCAGAATGGGCGGTCCCCAGTGAAATAACTTGGAAATGTATGAAAAGAAACGGGGCTAAAATAGCATTGATTTAATCTGAAAAAAAATAACGTATGCACCTTACCTTTGCTTTTCAGGTGGCGTCCGTCCAATCAAGTCGTCCCTCCCGCCGCCGCCGCAAGAAAGCACCGACTGGCTAGAAGTGATGTGGACGTTCGCCGCCAGCCTGGTGGCGCCTGACGAGGAGGAGGAGGAAGTGGAAGGTATTCATCAGATAACCCAAACCTTCACATGTAAGAGCCAATCTCCACTATTAACCATTTAAAACCATCATTTCACATTAGCTAACATTGTGCTTTTAACACTTAAACTGGAATTGAGCAGCATTTCATTTTTTGGGGCCTTGCAGCTTTGCACTCGGAAGAGTTTTGAAACTGGAAAAATTGTACCTTGAAGGATGCCAACGTAAGGATGGACACAATATTAATTTTTGTCTGTTCCCAGAAAAATGACTGAATAAAATTGAAGCGTATCAAACTTGAGGTTGCTTAGTTTTGTTAACATAACATTTGTTTTCAAATTATTTTTAGGGCTCTTCATAAATGTTAACATTGTCTTGGAGTAGTTTTAGGAATTTAATAGCACATAAATATGCATAATGTTTGGGGAATATTAAATTAATAACCATTAGCTGGAAGAAGCATCGCAATGGATGACATCATTAGCCGGGATCTGTGTTCCCATATTTCCCCAGATTGTTGTGTTGTTAAAAAATTAAAAAAAAGATAAAGAATTAGCAAAGGTTTAATTAAAATGAACGTCAGGCGCTGCTGGGAATTTGTTAGCAGTGGCATAATGTTATTATGGGAAATGATATGACATCATGGCTAAGGGGACTGTGCGGAATTGGCCCAAAGGGTCCTGAAATTATGCAGTGGGGAATAGTTAATAATTCATAAATGGGTAAAAGGGCTTCAAACTTCTAAATGGTGTTTTTAATAAACGGGATGTAATTTCAACCATTATTCACCTCATCCATACTTTAAGGAAATGTTCTCTTCTCAATGCGACAATAACGTATTCATGGCGGAAGCATTAGCGTTGCTGGTTGGGATGTTTTCACCTTTTAACAAAACGGTTATCGCCTTAAAAATGCATTTAAAAAAACAAACACGTCTTTAGCTTGCGAACCTTTGAGTGAAAGTATCTGAGGTGCGAGTTCGTTCGTTCCTATTGAAATTTCTTTTCAAAATCCCCATCAAAATACATCAAAATTCCATATTACAGGCAGAGCCGCATGACTTTGAGCGGAGGTCCTCTGTCATAACGCCTACTTATTCTTCAATCACAATTCTATGGGAATGGAAGTGCTGAGGCGCCCCCGCGCAACGGCGTCCGCTCACCTCTCCGCTCCCGAAAGCTAAACACCATGAATAATGGAAGGGAGCTCCCCCTGGCCCAAGGGGCCGACTTTTCACCGTAATTTGTTACTTTCATTTATTTACACAACCGGGCCAAAGCCGCCTCCGGGCAAGGCACGTTCGGGGTCAAACGCCAAAGAATAAAACAACGGTTTATTCCCCGTCAATAGCGCCCGTGACTTGCCGTGGTGGTCGTCCGTGCTTTGATGAGCTACGACGGCTAATTGGCGGCGGGCGAGTGAAAGGTCGTCGGTTTATTCAAAGGTAGCGCCATCTGTTGCGGTCATTAGTGGCGCGGTTTGACATTTTGCAGAGCGGCTAATTTGCTACTAGCTGGGACCGGCGCAGCTCGTGTGTTAATTGCGGTGGCGAGAATTTTCTTAAGGAGTGACGGAGGGATGAAGTCGGTCAATAAAAGAAAAGACAGGTTTTACTTTTGTCAAACTAGGGATGTCTTCATGTCATACCGTATATTCTCGCATATACGCTGTATTTGTCGCTAATAAAAATGATGACTGAATCGAGGGTACGGCTTATATTCGCACAAAATAGACTTGACATGCACGAAACGGCAAGTTGACAACGCCATAACACCATAACGTCATGACACCATGATGTCATGACGCAAGACAATTCGGCCGATACGGTAATTTATTTCAAAATAGACAAAATATAAACAGATAAAACCCTAATCAACATTTATTTTGACGTCTACGAATGAAATTCAAGAAGAAAAAAGTTATCTTAACGTGAAAAAACTTACTTGTGCCTACCTTTGCTCATTCAGGGCGCTGCCATCTTACCTACGTGCAGGCAATCCAGCAATCATTTATACAGTATTTCAGAAATACCAAAATTGTGAATCAGGGAGCATCTTATAAGAGATCAATTGTAAAATTCAACGATTTTAAGGTGGCTAATATGCGACAAAATACGGCATTATTGCTTGCGAGTTGAAGTTTATTGTAAAAGTTAGGAAGGAAAATAGCACGGCTATGGAAGGAGAAAATTGGAAAGAAACAAGAATGCAGTGGTGCACTCATAAATCGAAAAGCACAGGATACCATGGCACGTGGTGACCAGAATAACAGGATATTCGCACGCACATGCGCGTACACTAAAACACAGCTCGGGGTATGCAAATGTTGGGAAGACACATGCCGAGTTATCCACAAAGCAAACGTAGGCTGCGGCTCGATGATGTCGCGCCTTTCCCTTTAAGAGGCTTGCCTCCCGCCGAGCTGCCGAGCCGACCAATGCACGCGCAGGAACAAGCACGCGTACGCAAAGCGGCTACATCATTGAAGATTAGCGCTTTGACACATGGGATGCCGCATCTGAATTGCATTGCGCAAGATCTGCGCCCGAAAGTCCCTTTTGATTCCCATTTCCGCACTCTATCTTGTTGACGGCTTTATTCACTTTTTGTGTTCTTTTTTTGACGTCCGGGCGGGGCTCAAGAATTCGATTATTCACTATTGACTAGCGAAGGCCGGCTGCGGGACGCCGGCCCTCCCGTACGTGCGGCGGTGGCGTTGTCATCTGCATTCTCTCGTTACGAGCTACTTATTTCCCATCCTCCCTGCGGCAGACTGCTTATCTCTCCTACTCCTCCTCCTCTCTAAAAGGTGGAATAACACAGTCCTATTTTACATAAGCAGGAAAGGCAGAGGTTTTTCGACACCCCTTTTCATTCATTCATTCATTTTGTTTATTTGCTTCCCGTTTGAGCAATACCAAATTTGGAGTTTTTTTCTTTTTCAATTGGCAAGGCGGATAAAAAGGTCTCAAGAAGCCATGCCCAGAAATGTAAGGGAAGTTTGCCATTTTGGGTTCAATTAGCTGATTTGGGGTCGGTCTTTAGATGTCCCAAAAATTGGGTCAAAAAAATGATTGGCTCCTATCTGCATGTTTGATAACCCGGAATTCGGTTAACATGATTATGATGACAAGACAAACCAAATAAAAAAATGCCCTTTTCAATCTTTACACATAATCCGCCTTAGTTATGGACTACTACTTTACATCAATGGGATTACAGCAATGGCAACAACAATCACCGGGGAGGGGGGGCTGTTGCCTACAAGACTAAGCGACACGTTTTTTTCTCAAATTTCATTTATTTTTTCTTGAACATGTCCCATTAATTCAGAAAATGCACGAATACTAGCATTCTACGAAGCTGCCGGGTTTGGCGCGGTATTTGCCAATGAACCATACAATCAAACCCATCTAATACGACGACGAAGATGAAGACGATGCCTGAAGAGGATTATGGGTAGAGTGCAGTCGAGATGCCAGGCGACGGCGGCGTTTGCAAACATCTCCGGAGGTCTCGACGTGAGCTTGTGTGTACATACAGTAGCGGCGTGTTTGCGCAAGAGATAACAAAGGGCAGGTGACAAATATTTGCGCAGTAATATTT
Source organism: Stigmatopora argus (assembly GCF_051989625.1). Classification (NCBI taxonomy): domain Eukaryota; kingdom Metazoa; phylum Chordata; class Actinopteri; order Syngnathiformes; family Syngnathidae; genus Stigmatopora; species Stigmatopora argus. The sequence goes on from NC_135405.1 coordinate 12,187,233, forward strand.
CTTTGGGGAGTCTGAATTGAGTTCCAGGTGGCCGTAAAACAAAACATGGGCACTTTCCTGATGAAATACTCTTCCGTGGAATGGTCGCTGCCAGCCCTCGCAGTTGAACTGGCCTGGACATCCATCATCAATGGCAGCCAATGAGTTCATTGTTATTGTTTGACTTTGGGATACCGCTTTATTCCGATCAGGGCTGATTTGGACCAAATGGCTTGCATACATTTAAAAAATGGTGGCGACCTTGTTCATTCGTAGTCAAGTCGAGCTGCACGCTCGTCTTCTTCCGTTCTCCTCGTCTGCACTTGCTCGCCGGCGATGCTTTGGAATGTCACTGATCATCGTGGTCTGCTTGCGTTTTATTTTTCTGACCTTTAAGATGCACACAAGCCTGAAGTTTCAAATCTTCTCTTAGAGGGAAAAGGGGGAGGGGGGTAGCGATTTCTTATCAGGTGCAATACAGAATGCTTGAAGGCGTCCTTGTTACTAGTCAGGCCGACGCTGCTGTGTTTGTATGCTTGTTATTGTGTAAATGTTGCTTCCACAGTAATGCTATTGTATCAAGGAGATAGCAATCTGTATTCAATTTGAATAATTGGAGCTCGTGATGCTTTGAGATGTGTGGACGTCAGTCTGTTTTATGCTCTTACCTCAAAACACTTGGATCTCAAATATTGAGGAAAACTCCAATTTCTTTTTAAGACATGCAATACTTTTAGATTAACTGATATTTTATAAGCGAAAGCGTTTATTTAAATAATTATTTGTCGTTATTGTATTACGTGAGATGAATCCTCCCAAACAATAGTTGTGCTTTTTCAGATTTTTTTTTTTTAATTTTCATGATGCCACATTGCCATCTGCTGGCCAAAATGTGAAATCGCACTTACAAGCTAAATTGAATGAAAATGTATCCATTGCTGCATTTACCGTAGTACGTACATTTAATGAAAAACTTTACAGGACAACGGATTTATATGTTTAAAAATCCCATAAAGAATTCGAATATTAATATACAATTAAGCAAAAACCGTCAAATCGCAGCCCCAAAACCAGCTTTTATTCTGAAGCTTACTCTCGACCGGAAAGGAGGCTTTGTTTACAAACATTTAGCTTCCGTCCAGCGTAGTAACGCTGTCGGAACTCCTTTTTCGGAGTCTTTTATGGTTCATTTTCTTGAACTATACCCGATCGCAACACTATATAAACATCTCGAGCATTCACCGCGCGTCGCGAAGCGAGTGACTTTAGCATTTGGCTTGATAAAAATTGCAGCGTCGCCTGCCAGCTCGACACGAGTTGAGCCAACATGGCGGATTGATTCATTCAGACAGCTGAGCGATATATCGGCCAACATATATGACGTCACCAATTATTTTGCCCGTCTCATAGTTTTACAGAATTGTCATTTGTTAAAAATGAGCTAACACTGGCGTAATTTAAGAGCGAGTTTACGTGTAGTTTTATTTTATAACATGCACCTGAGTCGTTTAATGGTGAGTTTGACGTCCACTTGCTCAAGAACCATTAAGAATTTGCTTTTCAATGAGCAAACAAGGATAAAAACACAGCAGGTAAGCCATTGAGTGGGAATAATAAGAAGGCCATAGTTGGCACATAGCAAGGGGGAAAAAATCTATTTTTAGAGAAAGTTCAGTCTTCTCTCTTTATTTTCCTGACCATTTCTTCAGCTTTTTTTCCGGGCATCGGCTCTGCGTCAGGTCAATATGGAGCTCGACAACATTTCTGCAGGCAACGCCGCTTCCTCTGGCGGTAGTTTTGATCACGTGACTCATCATGGAGAAAAAGATAAAGGACCTTCTCAAGTGATGGATGATCTTGAACAAGTTGTGGAACTGGAGAATGTGAAGGAGCTTCAAGGCCAGGAGATTGGAGCCTCCGACAAGTCAGGTGAGTTTACGTTTGAATGAAGACCTGCCAGCCTTTAAATGTGCAACCTATTGTTTTTATTTAGTCGCTAAGCAACAATCAGGCAAAAAGAACAGGAAGAGGGGACGACGAGTGGATGCAGATCAGGATGGAGACAAGTCCAAAAAGAAGAAGCAGGTTCAACGACCCAACTACTTCGTTTCCATCCCCATCACCAACGCACAGGTAGAGTTGCCTTAATTTATCGCTATCTAATTCATAACTAACCGATTTTCAAATTAAAAGATAACGATTTTGATAGTCAAGCTATAATAATATCTAAGGGCCCTTTTGGCAGTGCATGTAATGGCTCAAACTAATTTTACATTAAATTACCCAAGTAAAAAACATTTTTACTTACCTTTCCATGTAGTATTGGACATATATATTCAGCAAATATATCATTTGGTATCATTGGTTAAACATTTCTAAAATGCAATTACATTACGATTAGCTGGCAATCAAATAAATGAGTGACAATGACAAAACATTAAAGGTGAAAATTGAGATGAAATAATTGTACTCACCAAAACGTCGGTGTCCCAAAACGATGAAAAAGATTCTTTGAGGGGTCCATCCACCCCAGTGTCACATTTTGGGTTAAAAAGTCAGTTTCATTTTGCCTGAAAACGGGGGTGCCATGGCGTATTCTTGAGCCCGAATACGGTGCGCTTCGGTCGGCCACAATGTGATAGCCCGACTGCCCCAACGCTGGATGTTTTTATGGTGCTCGAAAACGTTCCATTCACATTTTAATTGCAACTTAGCTCAATAACTGAACAATAAACGTCCTAATGCGCTTCAAAGTGCCACGTTTGGGCGAAAAGTTTCAAAGTTACGTCAAACCTGACCACCCCGCTGTTCCACAATTGTTTGGGGCCGTCTACCTTGCGTCTCGGGCGGCCACGGTGATTGCGTCGTCCGTCGTCCGCTCCGTCACTGTTTTTCATCAAAACATGCGTCCGTGGTGGTTCGTGTTCACTACGCTGCCTCATTTTGCCTTATTTTCATTATTAAAACACAAAATTAAGCTTTAAGGGGACCAGGTCGGCAGGTAAAAACAGCTGCAGAAACGCGCCATGTGTTGAGTTTGATTGCGAACTTCCGGTTCCGGGAGGAGCAAAAAGAACTAAACAAAATAAAAAAACAAACAAAAAACTTAACGGAATCAGAGAGGTTTTAATTTAGTCACGTTTATTTATTAATTTAAACAATTTCATCATTTGTTAGCAATATCTAAATAAATAAAAAACTAATGACAAAGCCTTGACAGGTTTGTCACTTGGATACATGAGATATTAAGGGTGTCTATTGCCTCATATGTGGAATACGATTTGTATTTGTCATTTCTTTATTAGACACGGTGGGTGGGTGGGTGCTGCCAACTAGAGGACGGGAGAGGAAACGCAGCTACCTGTAGTTCATCATCAAAAACACACGCAAAACTATCGTTTAGTAATGGATTATTAATATATACGAAAATCGTTTAACGTAACATTTTGATATATTTCTTTAAGAAAGAGTGATTAATTACCGAAATGATTTTGGCACCTATGCACAATTTCTGTTGCAGATCAGTTCAGCGGTGGCCGAGGTCCAAGAATCGGTACTGGAGCGAGAACCCCGCCTGTCCAAAGCCATGATCCCCATCCCCACGCTGCACCTCACGCTTCTCGTCGCATATTTAGCCGACCAAGAACAAGTGGACCTGTAAGTGCGCGCTAAGTCGAAGATGGCTACACGAGTCGTAATCACTACATTCTGTCATGATGTAACACGAGCCAGTGGATTAATGTGCGCTTTGGCGCTTTTGTGCCATTTCCCGTCAGGGCGGCGGCGGCGCTGGCCCAGGTGGGGCCGTCCTTGGCCCGACTGCTGGAAGGGGCGGAGCTAGTGCTTCCCCTTTCGGGCATCGCTCACTTCAAAAACGACGTGGTGTTCGTCGCCCTGCGGGAAGGACCGCACGCGGGGGTGCTGCGCAGGCTGGCAGGTCAGTCGCATGTTTACATTTGGCTATTTTTGGATTGCAGTGTCTCATTATAAATTCAATTAATAAGGGCGGCAGATTTAATTAACATGGGTGTCAACTCGTGCTATGTTATGGCGTCGATTTTAATGTTTACTGCGGAATACGGGGCAAAGTGCACACATTTGTATCAACATTTTATTCGATAAAAATGTTCCACCTCAATATCAAAATAAAACAAATGATAGAAACTATTGAGATTTTTTTCTAAATCTATCTATATTTATTTACCTTTTATTCCGTTTTGTCTTTATTTTAAATATGTTAGTTTCCTACACTTGATGAAATTGTTTACCACACACGCCATCGTTATTAGGATTAGATTATTTCAATCCGTTTTCCGCGTTCGTGCCTTTTGGCCCACGTTATTAAGCCGGAATTAATTTTTTTTTAAGAGGATTCGTCGCCCGTTTCTGGGCACACACCCACCCACACGAAAAAAAGTGTAATGTCCAATTTTTTTTCCCTTCTTATCAACTCATTGGCAAGAAATAGAAACCCGATGATAGATTGGCGTGTTGTTTTTAAACATGAGACGGCAGGAAGTCAAAGCGTCCGCCCTTGTCTGCCGCCTCCATCGTTCCTATTGATTACATTCTAACCTTTCGTTCCCCCGCGGAAGGCTTTTCTTAAAATAACAGCGCGTGACTGTGTTGTCTCCTTATCAGACATCCTGGACTTACATTTTTCACGTCAGAGCGTCAACTCTTTTATTTTCCAGATTCCGTGCAAGCCGGTTTTGAAGAACGAGGTCTTTTGGATGGCCACGCTCGTGGCTTCGAACCTCACCTCACAATTATGAAGCTGTCCAGAGCGCCAAAGCTCCGTTCGCAGGTACCCTTGCAAAAAAAAATGCCTTATGGAAGTTGTTATGAATATTAAATTTGTGTTTGTCTGGCCCTAAAAGGGAATCAAGCGCGTGGACTCTTCGCTTTACTCCGATTACGCCAGCAGGTACAAAGTGTGTACGTGTGTGTGTCTTTATAATAAAGGTGTCGATATTACACTCTCGATAAATTTAAAACCCATCTCAATCGATTTTTACACTTTTTAGTGGAAATAAATAGGTGGCTAACCTTCCACTGCATCCACTAGTCAGCAGCCATGACCTAACATAAAGTATTTCGACTTCTAATCGCACGAGGGCGCTGTTTCCCTAATTCAAGTCCCATATTAAGTTCTGCATTTTTTTATATTTCTGCATTAAAACTGAAAAAATGAATAAAACCTACATGTTGTTCAAACATGTTTGCTGTAGTGCATAATAAGGTTTCAGAAACAAATGTTCATTTTGATTAGGTTTATTTCCAAAGTGAATAATGGTCTTTAAGTGCATTATCTGGATTAATCGGGATCAAATTTAATAGTGGTCCGAATCGTAACACCCTACAACAAAATTTCCCATTTGCATGCTTTAATCATTTGAGCAACTTTAATACGAATGTAACGACTTTTCAACCAAACAGGGCCTGGGCGCCGTCTTGTGGCACGTTGTGGTATGGCACAAAAGCACCCAGCAAATATACAAATCTGGGTTTCCTCCCCTGAATCACTTCCGCTAACTATTTAAAATCAGAACGCAAGTTTTTCACGGCACGTTAGTTAACAAAATGATTGGTCGTGCAGGTTTTTCGGCGAGCAAGCGGTGGAGCGTCTGGACCTTTGCTCCATGCTGAAAAAGAAGCAGCGGGACGGCTACTACCACACCGAGGCGTCGCTGCAACTTGGTTAGTAGACGAACGCGCACTTAATAAAAGTACAAATCCTCGAAAACGCTAATGTTTTCGTTTCAATGCCACCGACGTGGGATAGACGTCCATCATGCTAACAGTTAACGCAAATAGATAGGCTAAAAAATAGCATTGTTTTTTTTCGTGGACTATTAGAATATAAACAGTGAAGCAACATGGTTAGACACACAATAACTTGCGATAACAATTGTCAGTTTAAAAAATGTTATGTTTTGATTTTGTTCTATTTTCATTTTTTAAAGTATTTTTAGGTTGTTGTCGTTTATTTTTTTCTCAAATAGAGGGACAGGTAAGGCGCAAGACTATTTATTGCCGGACAAAAAAAAAATAGTGTGATGGCATGTTCATTACAGTAGATGGCAGTGGTGAGATTTATTTATTATCTAAATGAATTAATTAATTTCAATAATTCCATTCAAAGGGTGAATTTGTATGTTACATTAACTCATTGTCTGCCACTGACTATAACAGAATGTGACAAGGGGCTCTAAAACACTAACAAACATGTTTTAAATGCTTTTTTGTAAGACAATTGGCTTCGCAGTGACAACTATGTTTACATTAGCTAGCGGTAGTCAATTCAGGTTAATTATTGAAAGGCCGTATGATACACGTAGCTTGTGACGGTGGGTATTATCTAAAGCCTAAAGTGGTGTGCACGCACACACACACACACACACACACACACACACACACAAACAAACACACACACACACAGCCGCCAATTGTTCATGCAAGCACTTTGCGGGTAAATGGATGTTAGCATGTGGAGGAGGATTCTGTAGCTTCACTCATGCTTGAGTCAATAAAACATTTAAGCTTTGCAAATAGCATTCCCTTTTGTGTGTGTGTGTGTGTATATCTAGTATATGGGTGTGTGTGTGTGTTTGTGTGTGTGTGTGAGTACTCCCATCCATCACTTTACGCCTTGTCTGTGTAAACCTCAATTAATCCCGCAGAGCCAAGGGGTTTTAGCTAAGGTGCGCCCTTTTACTTAAGTGCAAAGGGCTAGCGTTAGCGATTGTTGTCATCGCCAGCATGTTTATTAGGTTGCGTTTGCTAAATAATTGGCTAGCAGTCACAGTGCTTGGTGCTATTTATGGATGGGCCTATGTAATGCCTTTTTGTGGATTTTGTAACTCTTTAAAAGACAAACTACTTTTTTTAAATACTTGTAAAATAGAAAATTCGCTCGGCCATCGTAATATTTATGTTGCGGCACCTATAGCGTGCAGGGACATTGCTTTTTCTTGTTTTCATTTGTAAATGTATTTCTATTATATATAAAATAATGTAGCTTTTTCGAACAACTGCAGGGAAATGCAAAATCAGGCATTAAGGGGTTAAACGCCCAAGTCACGGCACCCTAATAGTCTTTCCAAAGGCAAACTCTGCTTATCCTGCAAAAATTGTGTTCTCTCCTCTAAATCTTGCTTCTGTCCTCCACCTTTTTCTTTTTTTTCTGAACACCCCCCACACACACACATACACAAGCACAAACACACACACACACACAAACACACTCCCATTGGCTAAATATTCCACATTCATAGACGGTAGCGTGCTGCAGCTGCCAGCCATTCAAAACAGCATTATTCAAGCTACGATGAGGAGAAGGGGGCGGAGCCTAACAACACTCTTCTGACCCCCTCATCCTCTTGGTCCGCCATCCTTCTGGACATCCCACTACCCCCCCACACACACACACACACACTCCTAGCCAAAATAACAAACATTAGACATGGTCTTATACACAAAAGTGCCCCTACGTACACTAAAAAAAATCAAATTTAAATGACAGTCATGTCTCCTGCATGCGCACTAGCTATCTCCCGCCCTCCCTCTCTTCCCCTTCTCTCCTCCTCTTCCTCCACCTCCTCCTCCTCCTCCTCCTCCTCCTCATCGTCCTCCTCAGTGTGTGTCAGTGCGAGCCAGGATCCGCTCGGTCATTTTTTTTTTTGTCGTCTGCCCGTCGGATTTTTTTTTTTTAACCCCACCCCCTTCGCCGACTGGCGTATGGATGACCCATAAGGAGTCGGACGCAGCGCTCGGGTTTAAATCTGTCTTTTTTTATTTCTTTTTGGGTGGGGGGGTGTCGGGAGGAGGCGCCATGGGTCAACTCTGCTGCTTCTCTTTCTCAAATACCGACAGCAAAATCAGTAAGTGTGGCGAGCGGGTACGTATGGCGCTACCACCCCCGGGACGGCGGATTTGGGGGAGCGGTGGCGAGGGGAAGGGGGGGCGCCGGAGGTCGTCCGGATCGCTCGCGCGGGCACGTGAGCGAGCGGCGATATCGCATCACAATGGCCGGCTTGTAAATGCAACTGTTTTAATGGGAAAAGTGATTCTGTCATGCTCGTTGTTAGCATCCCCGATTAGTCCGATAGTAGGCTAGTGCCACGCCCCCCCAAAAATGGATGGAAGATCAATGAGCATGAGCTTCAACTTATTTTAATTATTATTATTTTTTTAAATGGTAGTTTGGGTGACCATTGACCATGAAAGGCGAGGCCTATCCCGATCCCAAATGGATTGGACGTCTGTTGCTGTCCATGGCAGCCAATCAGAAATAATCAGAAATCGGAACTTTTGTAGCGAGGTAGAAAACATGCGTGAGGAGTCTGACTATTTTTTAAATAAGTCTGCCTGACGATTTTTGCGATGAATTATGATCACTAACGTTTTAGCTCGAAATTTGCATTGGAACGAAAAACTCAAAATGATTAATAACTATATAACTATTCAAATATTTTCCGAATCAGACATTTGCAAGTCGTTTATTTTGACGAATAACAAAGATAATCCGCCTAGATTTATTGAGAATGTTTCAAAGACATTTGCAAGTCGTTTATTATGTTGAATAACAAACATAATCCGCCTAGATTTATTGATATTTTTTTCAAAGAAGACATTTTGGACTGTTTTCAAGTACACTCAAGCTCACTTAAGTTCCTTTACATAATTTGGAATCGAACAAAAAAGTGGATCAAATCAACCAAAAGTTCCTCCAAATAAAATAAATGGGATCTTTTACTCAAATATCTTGCTTATCCAAATTTACAAACATTTTTCTGACCATCAAGTCAAGATTGCCAAGTACAAACGAACTACGACCGCCCGGCTAAATGTGAAAAATACCCTCTATCGTCAACCAGTGACCGCACCTCCCTGTTCAAACAAATGGGACGCGGATCCACCCTAAGCCCTGTCACTGGAAATCCGCGGCGTTAGCGCTAGCGTTATCGCTTCGCCTGGTTGATGATTGAACGGCGGGGCAATTTAAAGCGTTTTAAAGCCTCGTCGTAAGCCATAAAAGGCGGACTTTGCCGTGTGGAGTGCTCTTTGGCTAAAACAACGCAACAACCCCCGCTTCTTTTCCCGACGACCTCGCCGCGCTCCCCGCAGCTGCATGGCTATAAACAGTCGAGCCACTGTGGCCTACTTCTGAGAGGCGCAGGGAGAAAAAAAAAGGGGTAAAGCACAATGCTGGGGGGGCTATGATGTGATGACAAGCGACCTGGCGAGCGCGGCGTGACGCGCAGCTGTTTGCATGCGAGCGGCTAATGTGGCGGTGAGCCCGAAGGGATGTCGAAAAAACACCGCTGAATCGTAATATAACATAAACAAATTGAAGTGAACTTGGATTACGATGCAGACACACTCAAAAATACGTTTCATCTAACCTTACACTAAACTTAATGCTAATTTTGTATCAGCCGGGTTGGCTGTATTTGCCCCGCCTCCAACCTGACTGTTTGCTTTTGTATTCCCTTCAAAATATTCCAAAAATGATGCACACAAATGTCCTCACAATAGGATAACGCACGACCATTTGCCAACGAGAAGTCATATATACTCCTCATATTAGCGATCGCTTTGCTATTCACAATGACTAATGGGGGGAAAAAACTGAAAAAAATGCAATGCTCCGCCCAGTGCTCGTATCTAGAAATAATTATTTGCTTGAAATTTGACTCGTATCTTGAAATGCTCGTATGTCGAGTTACCACTGTAGTTTGAAATGAAAGCCTGGTTTTATGGGATGCTATGCCTTTATATCAAATGAAAAGCCTTTATTGTCATCATACACCGCTGCGTATAATAAAATGGGTGAAATATCATTCAACAAAGGTGCTCTTAAATGAGTCAAAATGGTCAAAAGTCTGCATTTTGATGGCCAACGTTTTCAATAGGTCCAGAAAAAGACTTGGACTGGCTTGGGGAGTCTACAACTGTGGGTTGGGCCAGCATTTTGTTCCGAAACATCCAGCACAGACTCGGTCAGACTCAGTTGAAGCAACGGGGGTTGGGCTGCAAGAAGCACCTGACGGCAATCCACTGATTGCACTTGTAGGACACTAGTATTGTGGAAAGCTTGCTCTTTAGGAAAACCTACATTTTCTGGAATAGTTTGAAATGAAAGCTTAGTCTTATGGGATGCTATGCCTTTATATCAAATCAAATGCCTTTATTGTCATCATACACCGGTGCGTATAACGATATGGGTGAAATATTTATTCATCAAGGCACTGTTAAATGGGTCAAAATGGTCAAAAGTCTGCACTTTGGTGGCCAACGTTTTCAATAGGTCCAAAAAAAAACTCTTGAACTGGCTTTGACAGTTTATACCAGGCAGGGGTGCTTTTGCAAGCCATCCACCACAAACACAGCTGACAAAGTTGAATCAACGGGGGTTGGGCCACTGTGGGTGGGGGCAGCTTTTTTGCTCAAGTCATTCAGACACGGACTCGGACTCGGTTGAAGCATCGGGGGTTGGGCTACGAGAAGCACCTGACGGCAATCCACTAATTGGACTCGTAGGACACTAGTATTGTGGAAAGCTTGCTCTTTATGAAAACCTACATTTTGTGGAATACAGTGGTACCTCTACATACGATCTTCATTCGTTCCGGGACTGAGCTCATATGTCGAGTTATTTTTTACTTCAAGTGACCATGATTATAATCCCATTTTAATCTTCCTAAAATGCACATTTTGATCTCAAAACTGCATTTTATATGAAACGTTCTTGTACTAAGCGCCAGTATTTTCCACATTACTATGAATTTTCACGCCACAAACGTACCATCTGCCCCCAAAAAGTGCCCTCTAAAAATACTTTACATGCAGAGGCGATGTATTGTTATACAAGGATGAATTGAGTGTGATGATTAAGTTTGCACGCCCCCCCCTTTTGTGTCTGGCTGCCCATTGGCTCGCCGCCACCGCCATAAACGAGCCCGTGGATTTATTTACATTCGAATTTATCGTTTCTGAAAGCTACATTCGGCAAAAGGCAAACCAAATTAGGATTGTTTTTCTGCCACATGTTGGCTATCAGACACAAAATGGCTTCAAAGCTTTTCCAGCAACTTTGATTTGATTGAAACGCGCCGACTGGCAACGCGTGGTTTTTCATGTGGTGGCGGCAATTTGTTGCGCTGTGGGATATTTGCCTTTGTTCAATCGCTAATGCTAGCAAAAATTAAAAAAAATCGAGCACGATGATATGCCACAATATAAACGTAAACACTTCAGGATGGATTCTGGGAAATGCACTACCCAGCATGCCTTGCGTCGGTTGATTTATCCGATTCCTAATTAGTCGCCGTGGGTTCAGCCACCTCATCATGTTCTCATTTGCTTCATTTACGAAGCACAAATTGGCGTCACGTGGGGATTATGACACGATCGGTTTTGGCTGATACCGATTGGCTGGCGTAGCCGTCCAATCCGTTCCCTCCCTGAAACACGATCAATCACTGCCAGTTTAAGATGAAAAAACCTTTCCCTTTTGCTTCCCTTAATCATGATTCTGTTTGCATCACTGCAAGCCCACTGATGAGCTGGCGCGTTGCCCCCCGGCCTCTGCGCTCTAGCGCCCCCCCACGCCGCAACCCCCCCCCCCCCCCCATCATTCCTCCTCATGCCACTTAAAGAAGATCAACACTGACGCTGCTTTTGTCTCTTCCAGCGTATCCAAACAAGCGTTTACTTAGCATGAAAATCAAATTAGTTGTTGTTTTTATTTTATTTTTATTCCCTGCATCGAATGTTTGGTCAGTTTATGGCGGTGATGAAAGCGTCCAATTAGCTAGCGGCGCCAACCTTGAATAAACATGAGGACGGAGAGTGCGCTCAGTTTTATTCCTCTCCAATGAGCAGCCTGATTCATTTCAATCTATATCTATCTTTCTTTCTGCTATATTAATGCTAGCCTAGTAGTACTTAACGCATTTATTAATTGCGCTCATCATTTTTATATCTAACAATTATCTAACTAATTTTTTAACAGCTGCATTTGTAAACTTAAAAAAATATATATATACATATGGCGTGTCTGATGTGTGATTTTTACAGAAGCCACAGATCAAACTAAATCCCCGTTTAATCGGTTTTAAACTGTTTTAAATCGTTCCATGTAAAGCTGGGAAATTTGGTTGTAACGACGACAAGCATAAAATAAAAAATCAACAACAAAGAAGCGATTCATCACGGCCAACCACGAGGTTATTTTAACAGCCCACCATTGGCGTATCATCAGTTTATCTAAGAATTTCCTTCAACAAATAACTCTTGTTTTTTTCCATTTGCTATGTAACATACACACACACACACACACACACACACACAGACACCCTTTGTTTCTTAAGACGTGATATAGTTCCATAACATAACCCTGTGATGGCTTGACTGTAACTATGGCGCTATTTATCGCATGTTAAAAATATTAGTAATCATTGCGTTTAGGTCGTTTTGGTGTTTTAGTATTAAAAATCTGCTCGGAATTGTGTAACAGTATCTGATTTTAAAGGAATTTCCTCAGGAAGTTGTTTCAGGATTACAAAATAAGATGATGCCCACATTTATCGAGCCCTGCTAGAATTTGAAATGTGTAAATAGGTAAAAACAAGTTGAGTGCGCGCAAAGTGCTTCAGACGAGAGAATAATGTTTGTTGACGTTGGCTACTTTAAAAACATTTTGTCATGGAAAATTAGGAGTCGATAACCCGTTGTTTGGCCGCCTGCCACGCTGTCAAAAAGGGTTTGCGTGGCTTTTGCCATCAATGGCGGAAAATGTGCTAGCCTCGTGTAAAATCTGGGAATTGCATCTGACTTTTCCAAAATGGAAACGTGCCATTTTTTTCACATAAAAACAAGATTGTACTTTGGTGGGCGTAAAGTCCTCTTTTGTGTCTCAGTAAAGATTTGATGGGTTTTTATGGGGGGGGGGGGGGGGGGATTTGTGACTATTTTCTGTTTTGGTTTGGATGCACGTTAGTCATTTTCACTTGGCGGAAAGGCAATGCCAATTGGGCAAAACAACAACCAAAAAATGTTAAAGGAACACAAAAGCTGCTGCAACACAATATAATGATTGATATTCTTTATCCTTCTTTAAAAAAAATACTATATAAATACATATTTTTGTAATTATTCATCAGGATTGTATTTTTTAATCATTAGAAAGACTATTTAGAGTTCAATAACTACAATAACTCTTTAAAACTATTAAAGAGTTCAATGCCAAAGTAGGGTTTGCATAAATTAGCATTATCGCCAACTAGTGGCCGCGCTTGCAAATGACATTGCTCGCTGATGGCGTAAAACTATTTTTTTTGTTCTCAGGCGGTCGCCGGCGGTCCGAACCCGACGAGGCGGAGCTTACGAGGGTCAGCAAGCGGTTGGTGGAGGATGCCATCTACCGCGCCGTGCAGCAATACAAACAGGAAACGCTGCAGAACGGGGGCGCCGGGCAACCGCCCGGGGACGCCGCTAAGTGACGCCGCCGTATGGGCGAAGCGGAAGGGCCGACGCTAGCCGTCAATCTGGACGCGGACTGGCCAAAAACTTGATGGGATTCTCGAGCGTGACACGTTACGTGGTCGTCGTGGCGCTCCCATTTGGACTGGCGTTAAACCCATTCCGCCTTTGTCCTGCGGGGGCAGCGCTGAGACGACAATCCCAAGTCTTGCAACACTAGCACCGATGTCTCTTTTTTTAATTTAAATTGTCGTTTCTTTTTAAACATGAAAAAAAATGTTTCTATTGCGGGATCTGATCCGATTCACGCCAATAGTTTAATGAAAGTTTTTTGGGGGGTTAAAAAAACGCGAAAAACTGATAATTGATCATTTATGACAGTTGTAAAACTTAAAGACGGAAAGGACATCGCCCTCTAGTGGTTCGGAGGTCAAACGTCTACTTGGAAGTTAAAAAAAAAGTATGATTTTTGAAAATGGACGAGAGAGGCGTTCTGATTTGTTAAGTTTATCCCATATTTTTTGGAAATATTGCTTGAAAAATACTGCAGTCAAGGAAAAAGTCAGGGTTTAGAATATTTCGTAATTTTTTTTGCTAAAAATACATTTTCGCAAATAAAAGAAACTTAACTGTACAAGGCTTTATTTTTCTAAGAGAAACAATTTTCTTTCATTTTTTGGAAATATTAGAAAACCGGTAAGTGAAAAAAAGTCGGAACGATAATATGACAACATTTTTTGTCTTTCCATACTATTGCAAAACAATATTTCTTTTTTTTAATATTACAAGACTAGCATCATTTTTGTAACAATATAAACAAACCCGCACAAAAGTGCTTCCTCCAAAATGGCTTCCAGGAAAACCTAGTTTCTCTGCTTAATATTATTATTATTGGACAATTTGATTTTTTGTTGACGACTATCTTAAAAAAAATGTACGATTTATTTTCTAAATGACGTCATTTTTGTTTCTGCCGACCATTGTAATCCGGTTCCAATGGATTAGACGTTTATAGCTGTCAATGTCAGATTATTTTGTCAGTGCAAAAAGTCCATTTTGATTTCAGTCAATCGCTGGCGGACGTCTATAGCTGTCAATGTCCATTTTTTTTCTCCTGAAAATTTGAGTCCAGTCACCATCAAGTCAGTTTGTGGCCTTCCGCCTTTGGAACTCTGATTAAAAAGGAAGGACAGCTTTTCATTTGAACGCGTTGGTGCCGTTGTCACCGGATTTTTCAAGCTCCGTCAAATCCCCTTTAATACGCACGCACGCATTGTTAAATCTTCTTCCCAGTGCGCCTGCGTGTTATTCCACTATTTCTATCCAGGCCTGGTTTTGGCAAGGAAATGTGCCCGTGTTTGCGTTGGCGTGTTTTGGTTCCGTCCCACGTGAACAATAAAACGGGATATAAATTTACGGCTGATATTCTCGTCTGACTGCCGGATTCGGATCGCCTCGACTTTTGTCCGTGCCAATTCAAAAATAAATGGGGGGGATTTTTGGGTTTGTCAGTTGAGCTTTAGTTTATGTGCCCTTATGATTGAGTCATTTTCACTTTTGGAAAGTTCATTATGAAGCGAAAATCAGATTTCCTACCCAAAAAACTAAAATAAAAATAAAGGCCGTATTTTAGGGGTTATTTACTTCCTTTTTATAAGCTCCATGTGGTCATAAAATCCCGAAAAACTAATAGCAAATGTCGCCTTGTCTCTTGCCATCACTCCCCGAAGCCTAATCAATCAAACTGAAGCGCTTTCGCCTTTAATTAGCGTACCTCGCGGACCTTTTGCGCCCGTGCTTGATGAATATTCACCCACCATCAACCTTCCCTTGTCGATACCAAAGACACGCCCTACATCTTTATCGCAATCACGTCCTTGCGTCTTCCTCATTTACATACGTCGCCGTCGTGCGTTCGGGAAAGGGTTAACCTATCATCAGACGCAATCAAACATGCCGTTCCCTCATCGGTCGTCGCCATAGCGACAGCGTGCGCCCGGGGTGAAGAGAGCGCGTCTGACGGCGAGCGATGACGTTTCAGTGTCGTCGGATGTCAACGTGAGCGACAATTTCATGCTCGGTGGTCATTATTTTATTGAAAAATACCGACTAATAATATCACGATTCATAAAAAATAAACAGCGTTTGGCTTGTCAGCCAGAGTCCATGATTTCATTTTTTGTCTTCGATTATTTAAAAAAAACAAAAACAAAATCAAATGTCTACATGGCGGAAGACGAGGAAGGAGAGGCGGTAGCGGCGGCGGCGGCAACCGCGCTCGCCGCCATGGAGGAAGACGAAGAGGAGGAAGGTACGGGTTGGGGCGCGGAGGCCGCGGCCGGCGCGGGAACGGAGACGGCGGCGACGGTGGTGGCCGGCAACGTGGACGCCGACGCGCTGTCGGTTTTGCTGCTGTGCGTGATGAAGCGGAGGCGGAGCTTCATGGCGGGGCGGAGCGTCATGATGATTTCTTCCACCTGCGTGAAAGCACGTAGGAGCGTGACCGATTTGAGCCAAGGATTGCCGACGCGATTTGTAGGAAAGGAAGCTTTCGGTTTTTTTTCTTGTTTTTTTTTTGGTCCATCTGTCTGTAGGCCAAACCTACAGGAGGCGGAGCTTATTGGGTTCAGAATGTCTGGCTTCAAGATAACGCGAGATTGAATAAGGAGATTTTTTAACAAACTTGCTAGATTTGACGCATAAGACGGCAGAGGTGATTTGGGGGTTGTGAGGTTAAAGGTCAGACGGGATTTTTGTCATAGGGAAGGAACGGAAGAAGTGATTAGGTTTAGGGGCAAAGGTCACAGAGGTCAGAATGTCTTGTGTTGAATTTCAGGGTCATGCAGTCAAAAGTCAAAGTTCACTATGTGTTTAAAATAACTCAAACATGGCATTATTTTAAATTTGCATGTTTGTGATATGAAACTCAAGAATGAATGATGGGATTATTATTACATTTATGGGATATGCTTGTAAAATGAAAGAGAAGTGTTTTAAGATTTTGAGGGCGTGGGGTTAAAGGTCACCAAATGAATTCCACAAATCGGGAGGGGAGGAGTGATATGATGGGCAGAAATATGGCTTTGAATTTGGCTGCTTGGGCGGAAATCTGCTCTCTTAAAATCCATTTGATATGTTTTAAGATTTAAGATTTCTGGCAATGCAACGCAACACTACTACTATTATTGTTATTTTTTATATTTTTTCTCCCCCGCTTAAACTACACGTTAGGGACAGATTTTTATGTATTTTTTCTCCCTCTAAGATTTCTGGCAACGCAACGCAACACTACTATTATTGTTTTGTTTGTTTTTTTCTCCCCCGCTTAAACTACACGTCGACTACACTCGACAAACCTTAGGCACAGAAAAATAATTCCATACCTGTTCCTTGACGCTGTCGCCCGTGTACATGTACTTGATGTGATAGAGAAAGTCGCAAATGGGATCCATGTAGTTGAGATGCTGGCAATGTTGGTCCACCACCTGCAGCATCTTGTAGAAAGCCACGCCGATCTGAAACAAGACCCCGGAGGTTAGATCCCGTGTCGGGTTCACGCGGCCAAATCGGGGGGTGCTTCACCTCTAGCATGCACCGTGTCCTCTCCTGCTGGAAGCGCTGCAAGAAGGGTCCCACCAGGTGGTAAACGTACAAAAGCTGGAACTCCGTCACCACCACCGGCTTCAGCGTCTCGGAGAGGAACCTGGAAATGGAGGGTGAGCGTTAAGGACGCCCCAAACGAGGCGACGCCGACGGTCCGGCCTACTTGGGGATGAGCGAGAGCTGGCCGATGGACGAGTGGTGCCAGACGGCGTGCGCCAGCGCCAGCACGTAGCTGCAGCCGATCTCGCTGTAGCTCTGGTGGCACGCCGTGAAGTCCAGCAGGGCGAAGGGGTCGCGCGACCACCCCGTCTCCGACGTCAGCGCCGCCGAGCCCATCACCGTCACGATGCGGTCGTGCAGAACGATCCAGTACGGCTCCTGGCGGGCGCGCGGATGGATTTTGTTCATTTACGTGTCCGTAGAGACTCAAATTGGAAAAATCTTGAAATATTATCGGTATTTATCACTACTATTTTGGTGTCATTGGCAATTGTCATAATTTTAACATTTCAAATATATTTTTAGATTTTACAAAATGATTTTTGAACTCAAAACACAGAAAAATTTATTTAAAAATTACAATTATTGATTTAAAAGGGGGGAAAATCAGGAAATTTAATATACATCTATACTCTTCATTTTAATTTGATCCTAAAACAGAAAGTCGGCACTCATCATTTACTTTCCCGGGCCACACAAAATGATGCGGCGGGCCAGATTTGGCCCCCGGGCCGCCACTTTGACACATGGGCTCTAACTAATGTAACAGCAAAAAAATTTATCCATCAAAATAAATATCGGCGTTACCGGCAAAGCGGTGATGACGAGACCAATGGCGTTCATCCAGGCGGTGATGTTCTCTCGAGGGACGAGAGGTTGGCTGAAAACACACACACACACAAAACAATATATATATATATTTTTTTTTAAACAATAAAGGAAGGCCACCCTCACCTTTTGAGAACCACATTGAGCAGAGCGTTGCCCACGTCCTTCCCGGGGACAGCGAGCGCCATCAGCTCCACACAGGTGACGTGCAGGGCGTGAGCCGCCGGGTTGGGGAACTCGTTGAACCTCCAGTCGCAGTTGGGGAACGGGCCGGGCGACTTGCCCGCCATGGGTGAGACGCCGTTAACGACCAACAACCATTCATTTTAAGGGAATCAAATGGAGGGAAAAAAAAGGATATTGTCCACCAGGCGTCCAATCAGCTTGCAGTAGTAGGTGTCGTCCGGCGCCCAAACGTTGTCGTCCCGTTGGTTCATGCCGAACTTCAGGTAGGTTTCGCTCAGGCACCAACCGGGCGTCCGGTTGTCCTGTTCCGTCCAAAAAGTTTGACTTCTTATTGGGGCAAATACACCAAGCAACCGCTAGATGGCACTTTTACATCAACGTACAGTAATCCCTGGAAAATCGCAAAGTAAGGCCCCTATTATAAATATTTTTTCAGTGCTGTGTCCTATTAGCAAAAGTTTCAGCGTGGATTTTGACATTTTTATGATCTTTAAAAAAGAATAATAATTTAAAAAATAATAATTTATAGGAGAAAAAAAATCGCAAAGTAGTGAATTCACGATAAGCAAAAATGTGATATTCCAAGGATTACTGTACTTCTTTTTTTCAATTGACTTCCTGCCAATCAATGAGGAGAAATAAATCCATTCAATGGCCGCCTACCTTAAGTGACAACATAATGGCGTGCACCAACTTCCTCTTCAGGCTGGTCCTGTCCCTCAGATGTCGCTCGTAGTAATGCAGCGTGTTGTACAGGTAAGTCACTGGTCGGTCTGTCAACAAATGTGCACCTAAATTCACTCGAAAGCCGTGTTTTGGGCTGATTTTCATCACTTTGGAGCACGTTACCCACCGTGGAACTTGTAGAGTCCGCCCAGGTGGTCCAGCAGGGTCTCCAGGGACTTGGAGACGGGGGTGAGCTCCAGGAAGCGGTGGATGACGATGTCAAAGACAGGCAAGAAGCGCAGGCACACATTGCCAAAGTAAATGGGCATGTACTGGTGCTGGACTTGCATGGGGGGGTTCAGCTGCTCGGCCACGCCCTCAAAGTAGAGCTTCTCGGGGTATTTCTGGTATGGGAGGACATTTTTTTAGCCATCGTTCATATGTACACGAGACTAATCTTACATTAATCGTTTCCACTAGAGGGCAGCGTACTGAACTAAATACGGCACTTTCAAAATAAACCATCTTGCAATGGTTTGTTTTGAAAGCGCCGTATTTAGTTCGCTCTAATTAAACGATTCGCGGAGGGGCAACATTTAATGCCAAGCTTTTTTTTCCCGTTAATGGAATGACTTGATTTAACGGTTGCGGCGCTACCTTGTGGTAGCTCATGTGCTTGTTATGCCAGTCGCTCTGCAGCCAGTGCTCAGGCGCGTTTTCCTTGACAAAGTCGTTGACTCGGTTGCGGAAGTCGTCGGATTTGAGCAGCAGGAGCTGGATGATGAAGTAGCACACCTGAGCTTCGTTGCGCTCGTGGCTACGCATGGCCTGGGGGGGCGGAGGGAGAACGTGTGAGCGGAGGGAGAGCGCCGTTTGCCATCGATAAACGCCACTGACTCACCAGACAGAGGATGACTCGGTCCAGCGTGACGATGTTGTATTTCCACACCATGTCGTTGAGGATTTCGATGCATTTGTTGAGCTGGGGACCGCCGGGCGACGTGGAGAACTCGTAGACCAGGAAGTCGGCGAACGTGCGCATGTGGGCCACTAGAGCGCGGGCTCCGATTCGCTCCAGGACGCTGAGATGAGAATCGGAAATTCGATTGGATTTAAATAGCATCAAGAAATGAGCGAAAAAGTCAATATCCTACTGACTTGTAGCCAATCTGGTTAATGTAATCGGTCTCCAGCAGCATTTTCCAAAGCAGACACAGGAAGAACGGCGGGGAGCCCTGCATGGAGAAGTGCGTGATGATGTCCTCCTTATTGGTCATGGACTTCCACTTGCGGTATTCTTCCTCCACGTTCCTCTTCAGATTGAAGCGCGGCTCCTGAGGAACGTTGTTCTGCTTGAAGAAGGCCTAGCGGGCGAGAAAGATGCCGGACGTTAGCGCCGGCCGGGGGACACGGCGCCGTGCCGTCGGAAGCGGGCACCTGCAGCGGCGCCGGGAAGCAGGACAGCGTGTGCGCCGCCCAATTGTGAGGCGTGAAGTTCATGATGGTCTGCAGGATGTCTTTGCACCAGGTGCCGTGGATGGACTCGGAGCCGGTGAAAAAATCTGCCCGCGAAACAAATCAATAAATAAAAATAGGGGAGGAGCTTTTGAATGCCACGGCGTGCGCGGGGGTACCCGTGACGTGCGTGGCTCTGGCCAGCGTGAGGATGAGCGCTCTATTCAGCTCCTCCGACTCCACCGACAGGACCGTGGTCTTGGGGTCGTTGAGGAAGCGGGTGAACTGCGGCTGGACCTCCGAGCTGCCCAGCGCCGTGATCACCCGCAGGGCCGTGCTTTCCATACTAGGCGGGCGGGAAAGAGGATGAGCCCGCGACCTGCAATTCCGGCTTCAGCGATTCCGACTTCCGCGTAATGTGCCGCTTACCAGAGGTGAAGCTGGTTCTGGTTGGTCTGGGGCACGGCGGCCAAGCTGTGCAGGTGGCTGAGCAACTGGATGCGGTAGTGCGGCTGGATGTGATGCATGCGGTAGCTGAACATCTCCAACAAAGTGTGAAGGATTCCCCAAGCGTGAGACTTGAACACGCTGGGCAGCAGCTGGCCTGAATGCACAAACAACTGAAACTGACATCAACTGTATAAACGGTGCTGGACTAAAAAAAAAATAGCATCAGGACATCCCTAGTTTTCCCCAGTGTTTTACAAGCCTGGCGGGCCACCAGGCAAAGACAGCGCAACAGTAATCCATGGAATATCGCGGTTAATGTAGACCAGACATAATCGAAAAACGCCAAGTAGGGTTACTCCTATTAAAAATACCTTTTTTTTCTTCATTGGAGTTTCAGCTTCAATTTTCACATTTTTACTTTCAATTTTTTTAAAATTAATAGCAGAAAAAAATCGTGAAGTATTTGCAATAATCGAGGCAAGACTGACTGTACATAGAGTATTTTAACTGTCTGGTGATACATTTGAAAGTGCAATGGCATCATCTTGTGGTTGATACTTGAACAAAACCCCTGCATTGCACTGAATTGCATTTTGTTTCCTTGTGAAAGCAATATTTCAAGACTGAGCCTTTTTAGTCATTATTGTTCATAAATAGCTTATATTGGTACATAATAGTGGTCCTTCTGAAAATTCCCGTCAAACTGTTTTTCCCAGGGAGCTCCTGGAATCCGTGAAACTAACCGATGAACCCTTTGATGCCCAAGGACTCGATCTCCATGTAGACCAACAACCTGCAGTACGTCTCCACGAGTGCGGGCGCCAAGGCCACGCTGGAGTTGGCGTGGGCCAACTTGATAACCCGCGTGGCGATGCTGTGGATGAGACTGTCCAGACACGTGGCGGATGATTTCCACTTTGGCATTGGACTTCATTTTTGGTACCATCAAGGGAAACTACCTCATCTTGGCGTGCACGGTGACCGAGTCCAGCAGGTTCATGGGCAGCGGCGTGAAGGAGCCCAGCGCCATGCAGTTGGTGCCCGGCAGATTGATCCTCATGGACTGAGTCCCGTAGATGGTCTCCACCAGGACGCCCATGGGCAGCCCGAAGCAGTCCGGGTTGGTGCTGTAAGCGTTGCACAGCAGGGCGATCTTGTAGTCGGACATGCCCAGAGATTTGTTGCGCAAAGACTGCTGCAAGAACCTGAAACAAAAAGGGCAATCGGGGCCATCCCACACAGTCAAATCGATGAGCAAAGGGATAAATGGAATAGTCATTAATACTAAATGTACCGACAGGAGATCGCTACGCTAGCAGCGGCTCTATTTTTTCTTATAAACATTTTCGAGCTTACTCATGGTGCAGTTTCAGAGAATGAGGGATGGGAATCTGCAGATTGGAGTTGTTGCTTTGAGCCTTTCGGTTGAGGTGGATCCAGATGCAGGTCATGGCGAAGGCATGGGTGGACTGCGGCTTGGTAATGTCCGGAACGGGGATGCACTAGGAAACGCAGGGGAGGCAACATTATGCCTGGGAACTGAGCGCTAGGCAATCGATTGATTGATGGTGTCTGTTACGTGACCGACGGACCTCTTTCTCAGGATACAACAGGTCAAAGAGCTTCATGACGGGCAGGAAGTCGGCCAAGGCGTTCTTTTGGATGCTTCCTGATATGAACTGCAGCAGGACCCACATGAGGTGGTCCCTTCCTTTGATAAGACCCATTCCTGCAAGCTGGAAGACACCAAAATTTAACACATACAACTCAGAGTCCGCAATTCAACTTATAAGGCGAATTCGGGAAATGCAAATCGATACATTTCTGGCCATATTTGTCAGTGCGGCCCCACCTTCTGATGTAAAGACAGCACCATGTGCGGGAAGCTGGCAAACTGGAAGAGGACGAAAAAGATGAGCTGCGACGACAGGTGCTGCCACAGGAGCTGGCTGGTGCCGCCCACGTCGGCGTCAAAGTGCTCCTCGGTCTCGGAGCGCTCCATGGCGTACACCACCAAGTCCACCAGCTGCTCCTCCAACACGGGACAGCGCTGCTTTTGCTGTCGGACAAAAGAGACGCAAGCACGTGTCAAATGGAGAGCGATATTATGACCCTATTTTTCCGACGATAAGTCGCACAAACCAAGAAATGCACAACCAAGTGGGAAAAATGTACACAAGTGTAAGTCACATTTTTGGGAGGGCCATGTTTGACTTTAGCCGAAATCAACGAGTGGATAAAAATGGAGGACGACCATTTATCAGTTAAATATAGCCTAAAAAATATATGTGAACAAGCTGTCGGTGATCAGAGAGGAAGGGAAAAAAAGTTGCACATGAGTATTAGTCGCCGGCAAAGCCAAACTATGAGAAACTTATAGTCCAGAAAATACGGTATTGCGATTAAAGTTTTTGTAGTGGGAAAGAAGCCACAGAGGGGTTAAAAGAGAGGCACTCCATTTGCAGGGTCTACTATTCTGTATAATTTAATATGGTGTCTATTATTGAAAAAAAGTAGAATAAAGAAAATCCTAATATCTGAGTCAATCGAAAATTACCGTACGCTAAATTTGCAAATGTTAACATGACACTAAAAAGGTTTCATTTTAAGACGGGGGGAAAAATGCCATGGCATCCCATGGGGCGGGTCATGTGACCGGGAGAAAGATTTTGAGTGAGTCGATGGAAGGAGGACGACATACCTGGGCAATGTTCAGAGTCTTACCGAGACCAGCGCAGGAGAGAATCAGAAAGAGGGAGGAAACAAAAGAAAAGAAAAGAGGGAGACACAGAGAAAGAGAAAAGAGAAAAATGGTGACTCACGAGCGAGGGGGTCGTTTGTCGCCAATAAAACGGCATGCAGACGGCTTGGGGGGTTTGTGTGTTGCTTGTGTGTGGTTGGGGTTCTATGTTCTATGTTGACAGCCCAAGCTGACTTGTTAAGAATGAGCACATGCACTTTTGTGAGGAGATTCACAAAATGTGGAGAAAGTGAAGATCAGTGTTTCCCATACAAAGGTTGACTTAAGACACTTATTAGGGGCCATAATCATTGACTATTTGTGAAATTATTCATTTTGGTTGTATTCATTTTCTTTTGATTCAAATTGTATTCACTTAAAAATGAATTTCTGCATTGCAAATATATAAATAAATTAAAAATAGGAGTTATAATACTAAGACTTTTATTCCATAGCATTGTTAAAGGAAACACTGAGGCAGCAAACAAAACAAAGCATGGGAAAAGAAAAACAAAAAAACAAAAAATACTAAGTGATTTTCAGCCTTGAAACAGGACACTAAAAGAGACCAACACTTTTGGGGAAAAACATTGAGACGAGGCCAATTGTCCTTTTCATCCACGGTACCTGTTTGCTGAGTCCTAACATGTTGCACACCATTTCTCTGGAATAAGGTTGCTCCAAAACGTAGCGCAGCAAGCCCGTTTGCGGCTCAAACAAGTCCTGCGTATGACCCAAAAAAAAACATTTGTGAGTAAAATTCCACTTTGATGCGTACGCGTACGTACCTTATCAAAGGGCAGCATGCCTTTGAGTGGAAAACGCAGCGTGGTGGGGTCCAACTTCCAAGAGTTGCAAATGGCGCCGCTGTTGTTCACCACTGGCAACAGGCTACAGCGTCCTGCAGGGGCGCTAACGCATTAGCTCGGCGGCGCTACTAGCACATATGTCGTTAACGTTCTTACCGCAAATGGAGTTGATTCTAGCGGTGGGTCGAAAACTGTCCACAAAGTCGGATATCAAGCTGCCGAGGAGCTGCGGATGCAAAAGCGGATTTAGGAAAAAATAATAAAAATAACTTGTAATGCACCGATACAAGTTTGCCTTAATACGGCATTAAAATGCAAGCATCAGCTAGGGCTAAAAAATTAGCTGCTCTTTAGTTTCCAATCAACGGTCGCCCTTCCCAAGATGGCCGCCGATTACAAAGGAAGAACATTTTCAGCCAAGAAAAGTGCTGCATTAAATAGTGAATAAAATGAATGTGTTCAAAGGTATGGCCGACAAGGATTTGAAATTATGTGAACACCTCGGAGAGTAAACTAAATTTCATCTGACACCCCACAGGATAGAAGCTGAATCGGTATCGGGAAGCAATATATAACATTAAAAAAAGACCACATTGGACAAATCTTTACCCAATGAGAAAGTTGTCCCTCGGGGTACAATTTTCGGATCTCGGTGACGGCAAAGTAGGCAGGCAGGAGACAAGCGTTTCTATCCAGAATGTACTCCACCACCTGGAATGTGTCAATCATTTGTGTTCACTTGCCAGAAGAGGCATTATTACTACTACTAATAATAATAATGGTGTGTGAAGAGCAAACCTCTCTGGCTGTCAGGAGCTGCCGCACAATGGCCGAGCTAACGGTGATGGGAATGGTTTGGATTTTATCCAGCACGGCTTTCAGCAGGTCGCGAACACCCTGATAAGAAAACAAGAAAAATAGGAAAAATGACAATAACAGCCAGGGAATCCATGGAAATGGATTGGGCGTCTAGAAGAACCTTGTAGTCCACTCCACCGATGATCTTGTGGATGAGTTTGAAAGTCAACGCCCACAGCTGCGTCCTTTCCCACTCCAAGTTGTCTGAACTGATTAGAGCAGCGCAAACCATCCTGACAAAAAAAAAACAATTCACTTTATTCCTTTACAATCCACTTATTCACATTCACACTAAATATGATCTTATTTCTTCATCTATATCCATATTTTTTTGTTTAAAAAAACAGTAACTATTGTGTTATGTATGTTTTGCTATTACATGTAATTATTTCAAATGTATAGGGAATTTTGAAATCGTTTTTTGTATTTAACATTTACCATTTCTAGAATTTATTGAATACCGTTACCAGATTGGGTTTGTTTTTATTCATTAAAATCATTTGTCATTTTTTTCCACGGGGGGTGCTGGAGACTATACCAAAAATAATGATTGAAACCTTAACACTATAAAGACCATATTAACATTTTGGTATAACACAAGTGGCCTATGTGATGTCAACGTTTGTGAACACGAGCTTTTTATGAGGCTTATTTTTTTTGTGTTATTTTTGTTGGTTTTAGCATTCACAGTACCTCGGTGGCAAAAGACTAGTCTCAACACCCATGGCCAGACACTCGTAGAGAAAGGCGATCCTTTTTGGACTGTGCTGGCTGTGTGTGAATCGCACAATCCACTGCACGCACTGCTCGTGAGACTCCTGTGGGAAGAGATCCATTCCGTCACATTATGTCTAATCTTTATATGTGTGTTTGTGTGTGTTTACAAACTTGAGGCAGGGTTCCCCAGTACTGCTGAAAGGCGTCAAGACAGCTGACCAATTTTGTCCTTTCATCCTCTGGACTATCCATGCACATCCTGGAAGCAAAGAGGGTCACAAAAGAAGTCATGTTTTGAAATGAATACTATGATTTTTTTATGATGTGAATGTATTGTGGCTGATTTGAGACATTACCCGGCAAAAGCCTCTTCCACCATCTCACTTTTCTGACAGGACTGAGATCACCAAATGGGAGAAAGAGCCAAATATTACAACAAAACATGAACTTATTGACATTATTCATAATATTTGACTTATAACACTCATATTTCGCTTAGAAATAAACAACGCAACCCATGTGTTATGCAGTACTACACTAATCACAGGCAACAATATTGATAAATGATAAAGCATCGCTATTATAGTGAAGAAATCAAATCCCATTATTAGCAAGAGTCCATCTTATTAGAATCGTTAACGTATTTCTGCTTCATCAATGCATTTTATGTTAAAGGAACTTGTTGATGAAACGGAACATTATTTATAGAATATTTATGGAATAGTCAACATGTCTGTGCAACCTCATCGGTGTCGTGCGAGTCCACGTAAAGATGCTAAATGAGTCATTTTACCACAAGATCCTCAAAGATGCTCTGTAGCTGCGTTTCCATTGCTAGGGCCATGTTTGCAGCACAAAGCGCCTGCCTTTGTGGTTTAAAAGTCACATAAATTCGCAATGTTTTGCTTCTCCTCCGCCTAGCTTGAATGCTAACAAAAACCGGCGTGCGCAACTAGCAAAAG
Source organism: Stigmatopora argus (assembly GCF_051989625.1). Taxonomy (NCBI): domain Eukaryota; kingdom Metazoa; phylum Chordata; class Actinopteri; order Syngnathiformes; family Syngnathidae; genus Stigmatopora; species Stigmatopora argus. Next base: position 12,213,974 of record NC_135405.1, read on the forward strand.
TGCACGCAGTTTGATGACGTAGACGCTGTAAATGGTTCCGCTCATTTTAAACTTGCACTAAAAATGTGTATTTTTACACCATTTGACAGCATAATTTGTAACTCTAATGATGTGTGTGACTTGAGTGACACATTTGTGAATTCGCGTACGGAAGTTTTGCTACAATAATTACATTGAATATAACTTTATTTGTCATTGTCGAAGTACAACAAAATTTAATGCTAGTATGTATATAATAAGATTTAAAGCTTCACCGCAAAGTGCACAAATAACAATAACAACAAACATAATTAATAAATAACAATAATAAATAATCAATAAATAAGTAATATGTGCCTTTCATTTGGCTAGCTAGTTTTTTTTTTTAATTAAAAATGATAAAGGGGCTGGCCTTTTTGAATGGGGCATGTGCACACTTAATCAAGTGTAACAAGTTACGTTACATTCTCCTTCTGTTTCGTTGCGTCTCTGTTTTTTTGTCAATATTCTTTTCGCTTTACTCGCGGAAGGTACAAGATGAGAGCTGTTGTTAATAATGAAGAATGTTCTATTAATTTTAATGATTTGGGGTCGGTGGTCCTACACAGGTATGTGTGATGTTTTGTTTGTTCCTGACTGCTTTCTCTGTATAAAAAAAATAAAAATAAAAATCTAGCATTTGCTGTTTGTTTTTTTCTACCAGCAAGACTACAAACAAAACAAAACAAATACGGTTCTGCTGAAGTTGTTGTGTATTGAATACAGGAACTATCATAGGCAGAATTTTTTAAACAGGGTTTTTTTGTCAGATTTACATTTTAAAAACCTAACCGAGTCCAATCCTGAATTCCAACACACTTCCGTGCTTTGATTTAAATGGTTATGTCTGAAATTAATTCCCAAAAATGTCAACTCCGAAAGAGTAAATTCAAAGCGAATTTTTCCAAAATTCAACATTTCGCAAAGGCTTAAGACACGTGTGTTGCAGAACATTTCTGTCTGGAATGTAAAACCAAGGTGTGCCGGGCTGCAATTAGGTGTATTCGAAGACCTGCAATTGGCCTACATTTTGACCTTTATTCCCTCCGATATCGGATCGGCAAAGAATTAAGCAAAAACTTGGAAAACAAAACAAAACATGGCGGACTCAACCTCCCTACCTCACAGTTTCCTTGGGGAAAACCCTTTGTTTCATCTTGCCAACTGCATTGTGTACTGCGGTTGTTGAGCTAATACGTCCTAATTGCTATTGATTTTTTTCCTCCACAATAACAGGCTCATCCAGTCCACCTAAACCTGTAAATATCCACTTCACCTCCTTGAATCTGAGCAATCGACTTCAATGGCTACCGGGCAACGGAACGCCGGAGGGCACGAGCTACACGGTGGAATTCGCCTTGTAAGTGACGACCCCCGTCTATACTAGTGGTAAAAAAGAGCTCCCAATAACTAGCTGGTGTGTTTTCAGCTACGGGGATATTGTACCGGACACCAAACTCCTGAATTGGAGACCCGTGGCGGAGTGCCAGAAAATAGAATGGACGTGGTGTGATCTGAGCAGCCAGACTGCGGATTTAAACAAAAGCTACTACGCGCGGGTGCGAGCCGTAAGAACCTCGGGTTCTTCCGAGTGGGTCGAGACCAAGCGCTTTCATCCCAAATACGACGGTAAGTTGAACTACCCAAGTTGACGTCGAAACCGCAGGCCTTTTAAAATGTCATTTTCCGTCAGTTGTTTTCGGGCCGCCCGAGATGACGGTGGAATTGAAGGGAAACGACGCAATCATCAACCTGAGCGGCCCGATCCGGTATCAATCCAACGAGCGCGCCCCGGCCGTTAGCATGATCGAGCTCTACCCGCGGATGACCTACAACCTGACCGTTCAGGAATCATGCCAAGACCAAGGGGTGAGCGGCGTTAAGGGACGTCACCCGAAAAGATTTCATACGTCCTAACCAAAGTCTTTGTGTTTGCAGCACCATTTTGCGGTCACCAAAAATAATTACAAATACAGACTGAGGAATTTTGACACCAGCTACTGCTTCTCGGCAAAGGTCCGATTCCTCGACGCGCCTTTCCAATGCAAACAGTCCGAAAAGCACTGTATAAACACGGACAAAGGTACGGGTTTCGTCGGTTGTCATTTTCCCGGTTCGCAAAATCCGCATCTAACCATTGAATTTGCTTACCGTATCGGCTGTCCCAGATCCCATCTCGGGCCAGGTGCAGGTGGTAGCCTTGGGTTTCATGGTCCCCTTGGTGTCCGTCTGCGTTTTTCTGGTGGTCGGCTACATTCTGTACCACTACCTCACTGGGGACGGCAGGAAAACACCCAAAGCCTTAGTAAGTCATCTCTGAAATTGAAGAACTTTATCTGAACCGACATCAAATCGAAATCGAATTTTGCATGTAAAATGATCCAAGAAACAAACGTTACATTCTAACCAGCCGAATCTTTCACCCCTTTTGCCTTCAAGAACGTCACCGTTCTCCAAATCCAACCCTTGGTTTTACCCCTGCACCACCTCATCGCTCCCTTGAGAAAGGAGAGCACCTCGGACGACGAAGACAAGGATAAAGACGCGCCGCTCGTGGCGCTTTCCTACGCCTTGCAGAATCCGCCAGAAGCACCCACGGTGGAAGAACCCTGCGATTACGGCAGCGTGGCGCCCGCGGAGGACGTTCGCCGAGAAGAAGCGTGCGTCAGAGACTACACGCCGCAGAAGCAATGCATGACGTCCTATGTGCAAAACAGCTTTCCAAATCCCCTAAAATCGCCCGTAACGGACTTGGCGTGGAACCCGTACAGGAAGCGTGGCGATGACGCCGGGACCGCGGCGCCCTTACCCGATAGCTACGCCGTGGTGGGGTCTAGTGAAGCGGACCAAGACCAGGTGGGACTTTTCTGGGAGGAATGGAGCTCCCAAATGAGGGTGCCGGAGACGGAAGGCGAGTGGGAGAAGGCGCCCAAGGGCCGTTTGACGCTGGAAATGGTCTGCGTCAGGACGTCGTCTGGGGAGGAACAATTGTTTGATCAATAAAGTGATTGAAAGTGCACGCGGTTTTCTAACAATCAATGATTGTGTATTTGAAAAGAACTAACATGAATGAGTTACCTTCAAGTTTGGTGATTGTTGATGTGCGCTTGTGGTGCACGTTGCTGTTTTAAAACAGGGGTCTGTAAACTTTTTTTTCCTTTTAAGGCCCTTTCCAGAAAAATCCAAGGATCGGGTTATGATCATTTTTTTTTTTTCAATTATTATTTACTTGGCTGCCATTCCCGGTCAAATTGGCTTGGGAGCGGGATAACAAAAATTGAAAGATGTTTAGAGATTGATTTAACTTTTTTTTGTTTTGCGGCAACCTGTTTGTTTGTTTATGACTTTTAAGCAACTGTCATTTTGGCACAAAAGCTTCCGCTGACACACCCTAGTTGGCAAAATATGCTTGGCATGTCGCCATAGAGAAGCACTTAGACAGACGGCATTCGTTCTTTGTTCACCGTCTTCAAACAGTGATTGTTCAAACATTTTTACTCTCAAAACGCTGCATAATATCTTAAATGATGGACTCATTGATTGCTTGTGTTTGTTAAATGTTATCTTTTCTTTTTTTTATTATTAATATGGCGTGATAAGGAAGCCAGGGAGGTAAATTGGCAATAACGCTACTCGACCCAATTGTTGGCAAAAATGAAAACCTCAATATTCGCCAAAATGTCAAATGAAATATGTATCTCCATTTAAACCCACTACCATTGCCAAATGCCTATATGTAGTAAATACACATGCACTGGTCTAGTCTTAAGGTGTTTTTTTTTTCTTTACTAAAACTGACCTTACTACTGTGATAACCCGTTCATGTATGATTTCTAATTTTTTCAAATATAATTTTTATTACATTCACTTAAAACTGGCAGCCCACGGAATATATTTCGTGAATATATCAAATAAATAAGCAAATGTACTATAGTGTATCATTTAGCTTTTCGCCACTAGAGGGCTCACCATTGCTGGGCGGGGCCACCACAGACGGGGCACTCGGCCGCTTGCGGTCCACTTCCGGTTAGCTCGGGTTCCCCTGCGAGTCGGCATTTAAATACGAGCTCCAGGAGGAGGCGAGAGAGAGGAAAAAAAACACCGGCAGCAGCTCATATCGCTCCTAAAACAGCTAAACCCACCCTAACATATTTTTTTCGAATTCTGAACGGGGCAGATTCCCATTTATAAGACCGTATTTTTGTCAGAAGGAAGGATAACGGCGGTTGACAAGATAACGGCATCACCGCGCATCATTGATGGGATTCCTGTGCTCGCCCACGGCCCCGTAGTGGTATAATAGTCCTAGAACTGTATTATTATTAATTTATTAATTATTCTTTCAATATATTGAATCGGATCGAGGCAAAGCTGTCTTTTTGTCTTTTTTGGAACGTCAAGGGCTTGGAAGACGTCGGAAGAACCCGGATGAAGAGAATGCAATTAGAGCGTCGTATGTAATTGGGACAACAAAATCTTGACAGCTCGGGTATATTACCTTTTTTCCCCCTCTTGCACTATAATTAAATGAGCTTGCTAGAACCACAACCAATACTTAGAACATTTCCACATATTGACGTTTTAATCGACACGATATTTGTCATTTAAACAACATTTACTAGTGTATTGTAGTTTTTTAGCCAGAGTTGGACAATCTTGAGCTTCTTAAGTGACATTTTTTAAGCCATTCACCTTGTGATCACCCTTTAAGATTTACGACTTACCTCCAGCAGACCAGCTCATCGGCAGAAGCGAAGCAGAAGAAAGGCAGTCGTCGCCATGTTCAGCTGGCTGGGAGTGGACGACCGCAGGAAGAAAGACCCGGAGGTCTTCCAGACGGTCAGCGATGGTCTGAAGAAACTCTACAAAACTAAATTGCTGCCCCTGGAGGAGACCTACAAGTTCCACGAGTTCCACTCACCGGCGCTGGAGGATGCCGACTTTGACAACAAACCCATGGTGCTGCTGGTGGGACAGTACTCCACGGGGAAGACCAGCTTCATACGGTAAGAAGAACAAAGGACAATCGTGTTAACATCGGATTGTGATAGCGCTTTAATTGACACTTACTATATTATAGCATAAATGAATATGGACATTTTTAGTCATTGGATGTAAAGATTGTTTAAAAAAATAACTTGACTGGGCAGAAACTTCACAAACTAGTTTTTAATTCCTGTTGATGGATGAATTAAGCGTTTGATTGGACGCCTAGCGATGAGGTGATTTGAACATTCAGGCATCAAGGGGTTAACCCATTAATCAATTATCATTCCTATTCAGTCAATTGACATCCCTTTACAGCGTCTTTACAATTTGAATTGCAATGACCTAATTTGCTCTAATATGGAAACATCAATAAAACGCAACAACAAAAAACATGGCTCCCTTTAGAATGACTTTTGAGAATGTAAACAAGAGATTAAAAACCTGAATGAATTTATCAAATGAAACATTGATTTAAAACAACTTTCTGGATGTTCCAGTTCCTTCTTTTTCCCTAAAGCAGCGCTAACGCTAAATTGGCCCTTTACAGCTATTTCCCGCATACATCCCATCCATCTCCTTCCTCTTTTCCCCTTGCGTTAAACTTTCACTAACAACCACGCCAAAACCTCCCCCGCCCTCACCTCCTCCCCCAGTCAGCAACATGAGCGGTGGGTGACCATTTTAACAGTGCCGCGAGGAATGTCCGAAAAGCTCGGTAACCTTCGGTCAGGGCGCAGCGGCAGGCACGTTTCATGAATGATTACTTTTAATGTTCAAACTAGACCGACTACGACTATACGTTTTGAACCCGGCAAAAAAAGGAGGACGCGTGTTTACGTCAAGTGCCGGGACCGTTGGGTTTTTATACAAACCTGTCAGCGGAGACGGCACCACCAGGCACTGCTTACACATCGATATGTGTGTGTTAATATATTTATTTTTTTAAAGGAGAGGGCGAGGGGAGTCATCTTTACATCTGTTAACACTTTAAAATTGCCGGCAAAATTTGTGGCCCCTTCAGGGCCGTAGATCACGCAACCTGGAAAGATCATTCCGAGCTTGTAATTGTATTTACAATAATAAAAGGACAGATTCATTCACTATGAAAAAATTACAATAATTTAATCTTATTTTTTCCCATTTTACCCAATTTCTGAAAACTTATTTTGATTTGCAAAACATACGGCGCCGCAACCCGCTTCGACAGCAAATGTATTGATGTTAGGGCCCGTATTCTTTATCCTCTGCGTGGACTGACAAGTTCAAACGTCTATCAGCTCCAGATGAGTTAACGAGATTGAGATTATCGCTTGAAACGATCACTTACTGCATCAACACGCGACCGTGACGGATTTATAACCCGATATTCACTTGCAAGAAGTCATCGTGGTCTAAATTCCTAACAAAAATCAACTGCGCATTTCGACCGTGCTTCAAACTTAACTACTTTTGCTCCAAACTAGTTCGTTAGCTTCCACTTGGAGGCTTTCCTAAATATATTAATAGCATTAGCTCACGCTAGGGGGGGATCTGTCGGAGTTTAATCCGATGTTGCCGCTAAAACCGCGTGGCGCCATCTGCCCGGGGTTAACTGGGTAACTGGGACAACAAATTGCACTTTCGTTCTCATCTTATCGCTAAACATCTCGGCTTGTCCCACAGTTACCTGTTGGAGCAAGACTTCCCCGGGATGCGCATCGGGCCCGAGCCCACCACGGATTCCTTCATCGCGGTGATGCACGGCGACAGCGAGGGGCAGATCCCCGGCAACGCCCTGGTGGTGGACCCCAAGAAGCCCTTCAGGAAGTTGAACGCCTTCGGGAACGCCTTCCTCAACAGGTCGGGATGCCTACGAGAGAAAGGGAAACAAAATGAAAATCCGCACGGAAGCGTCACATTCCTTTGAGATTGAGTTTCCTCGCACTCGGCAGTCAGGCGTCACGTGCGGGTCGCTGGTGTGTGTCATGACACTAAGGGCGGAGGGGGGAAAAAATGGAGAAATTCCGGTGTCGGACGTGAAACGTGCATGGAACCAGTTTGGCCCAATTCTGACGTTCCAGTTATCGTTTTAATTAAAAGGAGGAAATTGATTGACCCAAGTAAAGAATTTGAAGAAAATGCCAAGTAAAGCTATGAAAAATTTAGGAAGTTTCTTGTTTATATACAATTCATGGAAAAAGTGCAACTTAAAAAGTAAAAATCCTGCGCCAAAGTTTGACAGGCATATCAAGCAGAGCTACTGCCTCCTCAAGCGGCCATTTTGGGGCCCAAAACGCTCAAAAAATCCTCCTACAAGACTAGCTTGGAGTCAAGCGGTAATTTAAACCCCGCCGTGAGGGTCTTTCCATCTCCTCCCAAGAAAGCGTATCCTACTGGGATGCCAAAAGTGAGTGAGTGCGGAGAACAGAGGTCATTATTTTCCTTACAGATCTTTTGTGTTTACTCGAGATCCTCTTACTGGTCTTTTTCCCCCATTGTCCATCAAATCTGACATTTTCCCGTCAAGGCCAAGCTGTATTTTTGTGTGTGTTTGTGTAGATTTGTGTGCGCCCAGCTGACTAACCCCGTTTTGGAGAGCATCAGCGTGATTGACACCCCGGGGATCCTGTCAGGAGAGAAACAGAGAATCAGTCGAGGTAAAACGCAGCGTTGTCCGCTCCCATTCAATCCTCCCGTGTCAGCGTTTCGGAGGGATTACGTCCCTTTTGCTTTGAAAGAACAGGAAGTGGAGCCAAAAAAAAGGCAGCGCACGCTGTTGGCATCCTCAATGTTCAAGGCCAATTTATGCGCAAACATTACACAAACCGAAATTCCCAGAATCCCTTTCAGTCCGACGCCAAACGGCGGCGTTGCCACACCGACGGACAATAGAAGTCAAACATTCCAAGACGGTGCTATTTCCAACACATGCTAGTCTGTCCACTTTTTTTTTTTTTTACATTTTCTCTCCTGTCTTACTTTTCTATCTCTATGCACCGATCTGCATGTTTATACCATATGTGTCCAGAGGAGGCGGTATCGGGTTATAGCAGCATTCGTAGGTGTCCTTATGGAGGTATTGTTTGTGCCATGTTAAGAAATTGAGCATTTGCTCCTTGCTCTTTTTGACTGAATCTTGTTGACAAAATTCAGTTGGATAAAAGGGCAATATTTATTTATCCCAAATTCGGGTGCTTGCGCAAAAACTCAAGAGTAGCTTTTGGGTGTTTTCGCAAGAAACGCAATGCTACTAATTAATAAAACCGCTGAAAGCTAACTCTTGGTTGCAGTTCTTGGGTATTAAACACGCTAATGGATTTTGCATGGGAATTATTCAGGCTGTCGTGTTTAATAAATAACATTTTTTTTTAGATTTGTTAATCGTTTGGAGGGATTTGTTTAAAAATATATATATGTACGAATGCTCTTTGAGCCTGCGAATAAAAACCAATGGCATCAAATCACTTCCTCCCAGATCGAATGGATTTGACACATATTTTAATTTTCATTTCTTACCAGGCTACGATTTTGCGGCCGTGCTGGAGTGGTTCGCCGAGCGCGTGGACCGGATCATCCTGCTCTTCGACGCTCACAAGCTGGACATTTCCGACGAGTTTTCCGAGGTGATAAAGGCGCTGAAAAACCACGAGGACAAGATCAGGTACGGCGACATACAAAGGCCCGTCCGCACCCACCGTCGAAAAATACCACGTTTGCTTTGGCGGTCAGGGTGGTGTTGAACAAGGCCGACCAGATCGAGACTCAGCAACTGATGCGAGTGTACGGAGCGCTCATGTGGTCGCTGGGCAAAATCGTCAACACGCCCGAGGTGAGTGTCCATTCCTCGTTCCGTCCTTCCGCCGAGCCTTGAGGCAAATCTTTGCCGGGTCGCCGCCAGGTCATTCGCGTCTACATCGGGTCCTTTTGGTCGCACCCGCTGCTGATCCCCGACAACAGGAAGCTGTTCGAGGCAGAGGAGCAAGATTTGTTCAAGGACATCCAGTCGTTGCCGCGGAACGCCGCCCTGAGGAAGCTCAACGATCTCATCAAGCGGGCGAGATTGGCCAAGGTGTGTTGGGATTTTTTTTTTCTTTTCGACCCTTGGAGTCAACGATTTCCCCTTTCCCGTCTCGGGGACTGGCGCTCAACAACTTGTCGGAAGCATTTCGACGCACGTTTCCCGTTTGAGGGCCGATAATGTGCGAGCGTTGGGCTTTGAGGTCACGAGAAAGAATTTGCCTTTGTTTCTGTGACTAGTACATTAAATAAAGCGACACTTGCGGATAATTTCAAAATAATTGGAGGTTTGTGGGTTTGTTTTACGTCGCGAGTTTCCCTATTTTCTCACATAAACGCCGTATTTTTTTATTTAAAAAATGACTGTATTATATCGAGGGTACGTCTTATATGCGCAGAAATTAGGAATGCGCAATCCAGCAATGGATTTATACAGTATTTTATAAATACCAAGTGTGCTGATTTTTCTTAAGATTTTTCATTCAAAGTAACATATTTGTACTCCCTATTAAAAGCATGAAAACAGACGTGAAAATTGTCATCTTATACAAGAAAAATTGTAAAATTCAACAATTTTAAGGCAATTCTACAGGTGCGGCTTATACGTGGAGGCGGCTAATATGCGAGAAAATACGGTAACCCACTCATAACGTCTATTGCCGTCGATAGTAGCGAAACGGGCAACTTGCACTTTACCTGCGGCGGCTTGGCGTCTCCTGATGGCGTTGTGTCGCAGGTCCACGCGTACATCATCAGCTCGCTGAAGAAGGAGATGCCGGCGGTGTTCGGCAGGGAGAACAAGAAGAAGGAGCTCATCGCCAGCCTGGGAGACATCTACAAGCGCATAGAGAGGGAGCATCAGATATCGCCCGGAGATTTCCCAAACCTCAAGAGGATGCAGGTAAGCAAAACGAACGCTTTTGTCCGAGGCGCTAGCAAACACGCCGCTAGCCAACGCCCCTCCGTTGCAGGACCAGCTCCAATCTCAAGACCTGACCAAGTTCCAGCCCTTGAAATCCAAGCTCCTGGAGGCGGTGGACGACATGCTGGCTCACGACATCGCCGGTCTGATGGTGCTGGTCCGCCAAGAGGAGACGCAGCGGCCCAAGCCCTCGGTCAAGGGCGGCGCCTTCGACGGCACGCTGGACGGGCCCTTCGGCCACGGCTACGGCGAGGGCGCCGGCGAGGGCATCGACGAGGCCGAGTGGGTGGTGTCCCGCGACAAGCCGGCCTACGACGAGATCTTCTACACGCTGTCGCCAGTCAACGGGAAGGTGACGGGCGCCAACGCCAAGCGCGAGATGGTCAAGTCCAAGCTGCCCAACACGGTGCTGGGGAAGATCTGGAAACTGGCCGACATCGACAAGGACGGAATGCTGGACGACGAGGAGTTCGCGCTGGCCAACCACCTCATTAAAGTCAAGCTGGAGGGACACGAGCTGCCCGCCGAGCTGCCGGCGCATCTGCTGCCTCCCTCCAAGAGGAAAATGGCCGAATAGATGGCGAGATGGCGAGATGGCGCCCATCCACGTTCAGAACTAAATGCGGTCGGAGAAAGCCTGCTTCCTGTTGGAAATCCTCAGACCCAAATATTATTTAGTCGAACCTCTGTTACAGTAATGATCTGCAAAAATGTTTAAAAATTAAACACTGGAAGACATTTTGTTTTGTCTAAATGTCTCAACAATGTGAACAATCTTGGACATTGGAATTTTTGGGGGGGAGCGGCACGTAAAAATAAGAAGCGACTGGAATACAAAAAGAAAGATATTGGCAGGGAAATTGTTGTCTTAAATGTTACCATGTTCCTAATGTGACTTATTGCGTGGACGCATTCCTGTCGTGATATATGAAATTGTATGAAATCATTATGTTTGAGGCTAACATGCTAACTCGCTAACGCTAACCGACACATGTATTCAAGCTGTAGACTTTATTGTCAATGTCACATTACTCGCAAAATGCCAGTATATAACTCCACTTGAATTGACTCCAAGTACTTCAAATGTCTATTTAGCATCACGTGTTCTCGCGTTTAATTTCATGTGAATGTAAAGTCTTTCAATAAAGGTTCCCGGCACAATAAATTGCATTATGACATGAGCTATGGCTGAAATTGTCGTGTTTTTCCACATCAATACAAATTGAGATTGAGGGGAATTTGAGTTGGCAGGTTTTTTTTCCACAAAAGGCTATAAATCAGATATTTATGTCAATTAATCTCACTTGATTTGATCAGAAATCAGCTGAGCATGACAGGATTTTTTGTAAGAAAACATATTTTAGTGGAACCATGTCAATTCTTTGTGGTAATTAACACAGTTATTGTGTATGCGACTTTTTAAAAACGTTTCGTCTGTTGCCGTCAATGGCAGCCAACGAGTTAAAAAATAGACGGCGACACTTAACATGGGAAGTCCTCCTCTTGTTTGCCCCTTCCTGTCTCACCTTGACCCCGACACTGTCCAATTCGACGCCATGCGTATCCCAACGGAGCCCCTGAGCGAGCAGACAAATGAAAGCAGCAGGTTATTTTGAGGACGCCACCATTTCCCGGAAAAGGGAGACGGAGAGGCCGGATTGGATGAGATGATAGCGTATCTGTTCCATGAGGAAAAATAGCCAAATGTACAAATGTATATTTTTCTTCCTTGCTGTAAAATGACGCATGAACGTGTGATGAATGTGCATGTTTGTGTGTGTCTGTGTGTGAGGAAGCTATACATCACTGTGTTGAAATGCATTTTTTTTTCTCCTTTAGAAAAGGCACGAAAATAAAGTGTACACACCCCATAGGTCAGAAGTTTTGAGTCTTGAATAGAAGGAAAACGTTTTGCAAAATGTCACAAAAAAAAGAAAGTTAGTGTAAAATACTTGAGTGCTTTTAGCCTTGCTTCATTGAAGTTTTTTTGGCGCTCTACTCATGATTGACATATCTAACGAATTTCAGAATGCGATTTAAAACTGACCTTGGGGGCTAAATTTTTCAAAAATGTATCGTAATACAAAAAGTCCATTCTTGGGATTTTTTAGATATCTTCATCCAATTCTCTAAGGGAAAACTACACTTTGTGTGTGTGTGTGTGTGTGTGTGTGTGTGTGCGCGTCAGGGTGCGGTGTCACAAGTTCCAAGAAGGGAGTGCCGACACAAAGATGTTAATTAACGGCAGCCGTCACCCAGAAAACTGTGACAAATGTTCCGGAAGGCTCAATTATGAACTCTTCCGCTCTTTAATTATAGATCAAAACACTAGGATATGATTTTAATATACAAATATGTAGAGTGAAGTCATCGTGTACATTGTGTTTTTTGTATAACACAGAAAAAGAACGTTGAGTGACGGGCGAAATTCTAAAATATGTAATCGCACGCGTGCGATAACATGGTTCTATTTATGTTAGTACTGGGACGTATTTAGTTTGGAATTTGCCGCGTTTTTTTGTTTTTATTGTCGGGGAGGGCCGGTGTTCATATCGCGGTGATAAATGAGCATATTAGGACTTTTTTTTTTCTTTTGAACAGGATGAACTTGGATCATATTTTTGCACGCATGCAGTAAAGCTGAAACATTACGTAGTGATGTTTTTTAGTCTGTCTTTATGAGGCTCTGCTGCCACCTAGTACAGAAACGTAGAACTATTACTGTTATTGTTTTCGAGTCATTTGATACATTGAACTTTTTGGGGAGGGGTTATCTCGTTTTTGTGTTTTCATTTAATAAATTCATTTCTTAGCACCGTTCTAATTGGATCACGTGTTTTGTGTACGGCCAGCAGGTGGCGTTACTTCTCCACTGTCAGATGTCGATGAGGTTCCACCCTTGTTTTTTCAAGCTTGATTTTTGTATTTTATCTTTCATTTGATTAGATATTTTCACGGGACGGAAAATTAAAATAGATAAAATTTAAGACATTTGTTTTGGACCAACTTTCGAATTGATGAGCAGAAGTTGGTTTGGGGTCTGAATTTTCAGAGCGCTCTATCGTAATAATACAAAACAACTTTTTTGACAACCTTTTCAGACATTGTTTCGGTCTTTCGGGACGTTGCATTTTAATGAACATCATTAAAGCTTGCTAGCGTACGCACGCGCTAATTATGATTATCATCAGGCTAATGCTGCTCATTTCAAACAAGTTTCCATAATTACCGAAAAAAAAATCTTTAAACTTGCTACGTTGACCCCCTCCCTGCCCTGACAACCCCATCCCGTTGCCATGGCGATAGAGTTCCGGGTTCCACCTCCGAGACGAAGACGCGACTCGCCCCTCGTTCATTTTACGTGCCAAAAAAAGACGTCTCTTTACGCGAGGAAATTAAAATTGGAGACGGAGCCAAAAAGGCGGGAGATCAATATCGGGCCCGAGTAATTACCCGAGGCTTCTCGGGTTGCTAGGAGATAAAACCCAAGGCGGGAGAGTCGAGACCATTAAATTGTTAGCCGGGAATATTTATAGCGCACTTTACGTTTGTTATGATCTGGTTTAAATCGATTACACGGAATGAACAAGCTGGCATGCCACAGTTGAATTTATTGACTTGAGGTACTAATTACTCAAATGACGGGACGATAGACGTCCAATCCGTTTGAACTGGGAGGGACGACAGCGACCGTGCGACGGTTGACGTGCGGTTTGACATCGGTGGGGCAGAAATATGAATTGAATGTCTGCTGCGATGGGGGCGTTAAAAAAATGGTTATTAGTGCGCTGGTCTCAGATGACAATGAGCGCTTTAAAAAGCGCGCTGTCGCTTTAAATGGTGTCAGCGTGCTGGGAAGGGGGGAGTTGGGAAAAGGGGGGTCTTTGCGAGCGCCTTCTCTCAGTCTGAGAACACATTTGATCAAACTATACTGGTCTTTTAAGGAATTTTTATTCATACTATTCATATTTTTAAGGGTATCTGGATGAGAGGCCTCACTCATGAGAAGATTTTTGGAATTTGAATTGAGAAGTGGGGATAAGATGGCAGAGAAGGAGGGGAGTGTTGGAGGGGAGAGTTTGGGGGCCAAAGGAGCGTCTGGGGGTCCGGCGCCAGGGGGTGGCGGCGTGGTGGTGCAGGTTCGGGAGAAAAAGGGACCCCTGAGGGCCGCTATACCCACCATGCCTTTCCCTATGGCTGTTATATGCCTTTTTCTCAACACCTTTATACCAGGATTAGGTGAGTGTTTGAAATTGACACAATTGATTCAATGGGGGGTTCTGCGTAATGAGTAAAATAACTTAATTATATATTACAGGCAACAATTTTGTCCAGTTTAAAATGTTAAGTGCTTTGGTAAGGTTTTTTTTGGTAAAGATGTGTCATTTTTTAATCATTAATTAGGTTGAGTACTTTTAATTTTTTGTTGACATACAAAATAATTTTTAAAAAGAGTAGATGCTGATTTGTTCGTTCTTATTAACTTTGTCATATGATGTCATGTGTTTTAAAAACAAAAAAGGTTATAGTAATGGTGAAAAACTATGTTAGAATTGGTTAACATTGACGTCACCGAACGAAATAAATCACGTGTGTTAATTCTTTTAAATATCAATTTCCTTCAATCAATCATTCAGGCATCTGCTGGAAAACGCCACCAACAGATGCCCGGTTTAAAAAATATATAAAAAATAATTGAGGCGCGTCCCAGACGGCCAGGTTGACTTGACTAAATTGTCTGGGGCACCTGCACGCTGCGTTTTCTTGAATGCCTTGACATTTCATTGAACGGCTGCCACCAGTTGTCATGACAACACGGTCTGAAAATGAACACAATTCGGTCACGTGTGCGCTTCGACGCCGTTTGGTCCCGAGCGAGCGAGCGCTGACTTTAGTTCTACGTCGTCAGACTAGGCCAAAATAAATTAATTAATTAAAAATCGATAATTACGTTGGGTGCTCGCTATCGTCCTTGTGGTTTATCGGGACACAGAAATTGAATTTATAATTGTCATTGTTATTGACACGAATTTGTTTAAGAACTATTTTTTTTTAAATCCACTTTTTTTAGCCAAACGTATTTTAAAAATTTTAAATATGTATAAAATAGAGCATGTACGTTTTATTTAAAAAATGGGTATTTGTTTTTCCTTTTTAATTAAAAAGAAAAATAACTATATATTGCTATTCCCCTTTTTGAAATTGTGAATATTTTTGAAAATTGCTATTACTGTATTTCGTCATCCTTCTCTGCTTCCTACGACGATGAGTTACGGAAGAAAATACCTGATACTTTGTGAGACTTGGCTTCTATTGTGTGCCTTTTACTACTCCTGTCTTTTTTTTCTTTTTTTAACACTATGATTAGCCTCCTACACGAGCACTGGTGCTTGAGAGTCTTCTTTGTGTAATTATAGTCATTAGTGGGACTGGTATCTGGACAGAAAAGACGTCTCCCACGTGCTCGCTCATCTCCAAACGACGGGTGCGAGAGTCGTTGGCACGTAAAAGATCGTAATTGCAATTTGAGATTTATTCGTAGCGTTAGCCACGAGCTGTCGCCGATGTTCGCATTGAAAGAACGGCTGTGGATTCTCTTCATTTATTTCCTTCCTGATAGCAACGCGGAGGAGCGTTTTGGAAATAAAAGCGCTTTTTTAACGAGTTGTTTTATGTTAGGGTATTTTTATTCTCTATTATGATTTGTATTCGATTCTGTATGTACGCTTGCGCTCGAGAGCGTTTCAATGGATTATTAGTTACGATTTATCAGCTACGATTTATCAGCTACGATTTATCAGCTACGATTTATCAGCTACAATTTATTATAGTACGTTGATGTTTGCAACAACAAACAAAATAGGTGTGTGATGATTATGAGCTCAAAGGTCAGGGAGGTTGGTTGGCCTGGGTGTTTGTGTTCAACGGATAATGGGATATCAAAATTTGAGTTTGTAATATGAAACAGAAGAGGCGATAACATTTTGAGCTCGGGAGGTCAAAGGTCAAAAAAGTCATTTTGCAATAACTTTTGGGGCAATGAGGTCAGAAAAGGAATTATCTATGCGATGAATAAAAGGGTTCCTATCAAAATTGTGGGGTGTGTTTGTAAGGGGAAAGTGAAAAGGTGATTTTATTTTGGGGTTTTAATGGGGGAAAAATATGCATTAGCAATGGAGAAGCTTAAAAAGGAGGAGTTGGGCAATTTTTGGACGACGAGGGCGTTAAACAATTAATGGATTCTTAATCCGGCTGCTTGCCCGAAGGTCTGCTCTCTCGGAATGCTCCACTAATTTTGATGAGTATGTTTTCCCATCCCACAGGTACCTTCATTTCGGCCTTTACTGTGCTGTGCGGCGCCCGCAGCGAGCTGCTGGCCGAGCGCGGCGCCTGCTGCGTCTTCTGGCTCAACGTGGCGGCCGCCTTCATCCAGATCGCCACGGCCGTCATCATGGTGGGCTGGATCATGAGCATCTTCTGGGGCATGGATATGGTCATCCTGGCAAGTCAGTAGTGAATCTGGTCAAAAAACAGAAAAAAATACATTTTATTCAAAGCAGCAGAATGAAATATCGGCAAACATTTGTATTGAAACTCTCATGCTGTTATATATGTGCTATTCATACTCCAACTTTTCCCACCGCATACTTTTTTGATTCCACCGAATTGGACGTCTATCACAGTCAACGGCAGCGTGTCAGACACGTCGCGCTGCCTTTCCCGCCTCGTTCGGATAACAAGTTTATCTCCCTCCCTCTTTCCTTCCTTCCTTAATGATCCTCGGCGTGGCATGTGATCAATCCATTCTTCTTTTTCTGACTCCCACCCGCCTAATGAGCAGCCTTCTCCTCCCACACGCCATCTCTCCCGCATCTTTTTCGTCGTATTCCCCCCTCGCATTAATTCCACCCACGTTCCCTTTTCATCCAGCCTTTTTTTTCGGGGGGGTGATCCGACCAATGCTCGTGTCATTCGGGTGATGTTTCAGCGTGTCACGGTGAAAATGTTCAAGCACTAACGGTCTCTTTTCTCTCTCCCACATCTTCTTGCCGGCTCCAAGTTTCTGACGGTAGGTTAATTTTTTTCTTCCCTTCTGGTTGCAGTCATTTGCAAAGGAAGCTTCCTGAAGAGAGTGAAGGCAAACAAATTACAGTTTGCGTCTAATATGACGCTCTAACTGCCCTTCGAAAACAAATGTAGATTTTTCTGTGTGAGCCAAAGCAACACAAGGCCATGTTAGCGATGTGACCATTTTATTTTATTTTTACATGTATTTTATTTGGGTATTTTTTTGTCGAGGTGGCTTATGACTAAACTCTCACATCAGAGACTTTTGCGTCAAAGTTTGCATTCTGAATTTGTGTTTCAGGGCGATTTATAAAGTAAAATCTATTATAAAAACTCAAAACTTTAATTTTAAAAATAATAATACCACACTTGGACATCCAATCCGTGAACTGGGATGGCTAACAGCGAATGAATAATGATTTATTCATTCCCAACTTACTTGTTAGAAACTACCACATCAGAAGATAGAAACATACCACATTTTGGGACGTCTGTCATTGTCAATGGTAATGAAAATAGGTTTCACTATATTAAAGTTATTTTTCATTGACTGCAATCACTTTATTTGAATAAAATTAGGTTAGCAAAAAATGGCTTCTGTAGTCATTTCCTTAACTTCAATATCATTAGATTTGAGAGAGAAAACATAATTAAAATTGAATTATTGATTTGGGGTGGAATTGTTAACAGTTTTATTACACAATTACAACAAATAAAAATATTTGGCAGATTAAAGAGCAAACTTAATAACAATATAAACAAAAAATATATATTATTATTTAAGAACCAGTCTACAGGAAAACTGGAAATCACTAGCTAGCAATTGTATTTACAGAATCCATATTGGAAAAAAGAAAACAAAAAAAAATTCTGTGTAACTTTCAAATTATTATTCTGCAAACCGTGAGCACAAAAAAGGAAACATTTCATACCTTCAACCTATTTTCCTTCCACATTCAGGATACAGAGATCAGAACATTCCGCAAGACGTTTGAAAGAAGTCCAGGCGGTGAATTACGGAGGCACTTTGATCCTAAAAGTCAAGTTATTGACATTTATTGTCATTAAACAACAAGATGGCAACCTTTTTTTCCTTTAAACAGAAGATAACAAACAACTTCTACAAAAAAGGGAGTAAAAGAAGACAGGAATGGTCTGTCAAAATGTTAGCGAGCTTGCTGTGTCATGCTAGCTTAGCAGGCTAAACAGAGGAGACAAAGAATTGGATAACTTTATTCATGATGGCGTGGGTTTCTCTTTATGTTAAATTATATCTACTACATCAGTGTTACGCAGGTTTTTGCTTCACTTATCTGTGCTCTTTTGTGTTTTTAGTTCAAGAATTTTGTTCAAAAAGTGAAAACAAACAGTGGCATATATATCACTTTGCTGGGTTTTTTTAACCAAACTATTTTTTAAACATGTTTTTGTAATATTGTTTGACAGTATTAGCTGTAGTATAGTATATAATTAGAAGCATGAACTTTGGTAGCAGCAAGACAGCCATTTTGTGTCATTTTGGTAGACAGTTAGGTTCCAAACAGCCATTTTAGGTTTGACTGATATTTTAAATTAAGCATGTTAGTCAATGGCAGAACAGTCAAAAAGTGTCAAAAAAACAATGATAAGTCGCTTGAAGTCTTCCAGTTTGGCTTGAAACTTTCCTTTGGGTGTCATTTTTATTTTTTTTCCAAGAGTCCTTCAAAAAAAAACATACTCCAACTGGTCCAAATGCCACAAAATACTACACAGATGGTTGATGCTAAGTTATGAAGAATTTGAGTTTCTGCCAAGGCGTGTAGGCGGAGCATGGCACAGGACAATACTTGACAAAGTTTAACTTTAACACCCAATCTTACACACACAAAAAATAATATTCTGTTGTACTTACTGGTGCTGTTGTTTTGCTGGTTAGAGAACAGACATCCCAAAATGTTCTGGCATGTACATTTGGTTGTTTTTTGTTATTTTGTACTGCAAACAAAAGAGTATATGTGACTTGTGTGACACTTAATATTGACATTAAAACATTTCACGGGAGATATTTGTCTTTACTTGTGGAAGAAAAAGCAGATAACCAAGAAGAGGCAACAAGGTGGTCCCGATGAGACGCTGCCGACTTTCCTCTCGTGACCAAATAAGGACATCGTCGTCAACTTGCTGCATGAAACACAAAAGTAAACACGGGAGAGTTGGGGGTGAGATGTCAAAACAAAACATATGGGGCAGCTCACCCTGGAAGTTCCCACATCTTAATCTCTTTTTATAGATTACAAATTCATAAATTGAAAATGAAGAAAAGAGCAGGGAGTGGGATTAAACGATTCTGTAACAGAAATATACTGTAAACATGATTATTATTAGTATGGCTTCCAATTTACATTTTTACACCCCAAATGCTTTAATAATAATAATTTAAATTAGGTTTACTTCCGTCTTTACTGAAAAATAACTCCGTTTTTTTGTTTAATTATAATAATAATTTTAATAAGGAGTCAAAAAGGGCTAGGACAACAGTGCTACCTGCTGGTTGACAGTATTCAACACAAATTACTTGTTAGCAGTTTAAATGTATTTTCGTGCTGCTACGTCAGGTTAAAAGCGAGTAATATAATTAAATGAATGATTTATAAAAACAAATACAACGTTTAAAATGAGAAATTGATACGTTTAATCGAAATATGTACCTTTGACTTCTGCCTTCGACAAACCAAAACGAATTATTTAACGTTCAAAGTCCGTTATTTAACGTTCAGAGTCCGTTTTAAAGTCTTGTAATTGACTAAACTAACTACTAGGTAACTACGCAACAACGCGGTGGTTTCCAAATTATTCTAAATAAATTAAAATATCGTTTTAAAATAAACAAAACATTTGAAAAGGCCGAGGTATTAAACAAACCCACCTGCAATTCGCGCCACTGGTGATTAAACCCGGAAGTGCTGACTTCCGCTTCAGTAAAGACGGAAGTAAAACAAATCAGGAGAAAACAAATAATTTGTCATAATTTTAAAATCAAAGTATCACGTTAAAATGACAACGTTATCATTTAAACCATGAAAACTATTACTTACGGTCAATATCTTAAGATAGCAATCCTAAATTGATCAAATTAATTCATTTTGACCAGTTGTTAACTGTTAAACATGTCCATTAGCTCCTCCCAGTTTTATCAGCTATAGCTAATGTTTTTGCTAGCATTGTTTTATATTTCGTGTATTTTCTCCCTTGTTTTATGTAGTATTATTCATTCTTAATGACTAGTGTTAAAGCCACACTTGCAAAAAGAAATAGAGCCTCACAACACAAATCTTATTCTTTTTTTAATAGTCAAATCCACTTTCATGGACAAAAATCAAGCAGTACACAAAAAAGGAAAGATAATTTTGTCAATTCTTGTCAATGGTTACGCAGCAAAATCACCCTGAGCTTCATTAAAACTGACCACCAAAACAAAAACAAAAGTCTCCCAACTGAACAGCAGCGAGGAGAAAAAAACAGGAAAATAATCTACACCATAATAATATTCTCCAGCATTATTCTATTGCCTCTTCTTTTCCCCTCCATTTTATATTTCCTGCATTTGCACGCTAGTATCAAACAAAAAGCATGGAGGACATAGAAAGACACTTGCGGTCCTGGTCCACACGAACTGACTGACTTTAAACAAGTACTTTGCCATCATCTTGTAGAAAAATCTGTCAAAAACAGCATGAAGAGACAAAAAACGTCAACCCGGGCACATTGGCTTTTTCGTCCCGACACTTCGGCTCTCTTCCGATTGGTCCCGGGTTTCAAACGGGCGGCGTGCGGCCCCGCCAGTATCGCTGGTAGCCTTCATTGAACATGTCCTTGCATCGCAGTTTGGCGTTGAGACGCGAGCAGATGAGGAAGGAGCCGCCCATTTTCCGGTGAAGCGAGTACGTCTCCTCGGGCGGCGGCGTCAGACGATGGCGAAGCATGACCGGGATCAGGTTGTGGATTCGCTCCGTGGTCGACTGGGCGCCGAAGTCGAAGGTGTCGGGCGAGGCGAAGGCCTCGCCGAGGATCATCACCGCGTCCACGTGGGCGTTTTCCATTGCCTAACAAAGTATCTGACGCTATGGTACGGTACTTTTAGACCATAAAAATGATGTATTATACCTTGGACTCGTAACCGGTGAGGAACTTCATCTCAATGGACTTCTTCAGAACTCCTTCTCTATCACCCTCGGCGGCCGAGCGGATCAACTGGCGTCAGAAGACCTCATTTTTCAGCTCCTAGACCGCCACCCACCCACGTACGTACGTCCAAGCGGCGTTGGTCTTACCTCGATGTAAATATCTGTAAAACTCTGATCGAATCCTCTGGTAGCTCCAAAATCCAGCAGCGCCACCTGCCGACCCGCGTTGGTATTTACATTCCCGTCCTCGTATTTTTCTCCCCGACGGAGCTCACCTTGTGCGTCTGCGGGTCGTACAAAAAGTTGGACCAGTTGGGGTCCGTCTGCATGAAGCGGAACTCGAAGACCTCCCGAAGGCACAGTTTCAGGATGTTCTCGCAGATCTGAGAAGACAAAAACGTCTTTGAGTTCCGTCTTTCGCCACCGGAGGGCACAGTTTCCCACCGACCGTGTTCTTGAGCTCCTGGGGAAGACCTTCGGCCTGGTCCAAGGGGAAGCCCGGGACCAGCTCGGTGGTCAGCACGTGAGCGCTGCTCAGCTCATCGATGACCTCCGGCACGTAGAAGAACGGGTGGTCCTTCAGCAACTCCCTTGGGCGTAGATATGAAGATCCGGTGTTTGCGTATTGAACGTTTGGACGCTTACACGACGGCTTTTTACCGAAATTTTCTGGCACATTGGGCTTCTCTGATGTAGTCGCACTCTAGCGCCAACTCTCTCCTCATCACGTCGATCAGGTGCTCGGGAAACAAGCCTGGAAAAAAAATAGAAGAAAAAAATGGATATTGAATAAGCAAAAGAAGGAAAAAAAATTATAGAGAAAATGAATTTCTAGAATGTAGAGGCTTGCTATTTTCTATTTTCCTTTTCTGTTACATAAATAAAAATCAGTAGATGTACTCTTATTTTTTCTCAATTCTTAACATTTTTAAAAATAGGGAAAAAGTAAAAAACTGTATTATTTTTTATTTCATATTAGTTTTTTCCATTTTTTAAAGTTAAAAAAAAAACACACAAAATTAACCTTGACAATATTCATTCTCAACCCAAACCCAATTAAAATGAAAATCTCATCTCATTTTCTGAACCGCTTTATCCTCACTAGGGTCACGGGGGGTGCTGGAGCCAATCCCAGCCAGAGGCGAGGGGACATATTATTTTCATATGAACTAATTAGCAAAAATAAGCATATGTGTGTGTGTGTGTGTGTTATCGTACCTTCGGGAAGCGCGTGGCTCATACTTAGCACGGTCATCAAATTGTTGACGTCACTGTTGATGCTTTGCGCCACGCCGGGATACTAATGAGGAAAAATGAAAATGGATCATTGATTGGCTACTTCCAGCCTCTCCCAGACGGGACGCCCGTCCCCTCCAATTCCCCAGGACGCCGCGTCCTCACCTGTATTTTCATGGCCACCTCCCTGCCGTCTTTGAGTTTGGCCAAGTGGACTTGCCCGATGGAGGCGGCGGCGAAAGGACGTTCCTCGAAGCTCTCCAGTTGGTTTCTCCAGTTTGGACCCAAGTCGTTGTTTAGCGCTTTCTGAGCACGAGCATGACGCGTCAACGGGTTCGTCTCCTAAACTCGGCGGCCGATTCCAAAGCCCGGTTTACCGTCATTTGTTTGATGGGCATGAAGTCGGCGCTCTGACGCACGCGCTCGAAGATCTTGGCCAGCTGCGGGTTGATGAACGCGTCGTCTGGGAAAATAAAAAATGATCAAAACAAAATATGTATGATAGCAATCTGTCAAACTAAATGTAAGGATGGAAAAAAATAATGGCAGGTGTAGAACATCAATAGAAGCTGAAAAGTAGGTCAGAACGCGCACCTTATTGTCACTTTGAAAATAGGCCGGCGCCCTTTACGCTTTTTTTCTCCTGACATTTAAACGTGTCGAGTGCTCACGGCGAACTTTGGACGTTTGGGGTTTGATTTAAGACACGCTGAAATCTTATCCGATGAACTTGGACTCGGTTTCCGTGACGACAGGAAAGGACGAGCGGGCCGAGGTCGCCACGGAAATAAAACCAAGGACGAAATCCGATCCCGCTGACGGCATGTTTACGGCGCGGGCGAACTGCCTACACCTGTTGCGTAACGCGACGCCGCGCACGTGCGACACGGCAACGTGGGGAAATGGCCATTTAACCCTTTCGCCGCCATCGACGGTGGTAGGCGTCCTACAGAAAACGACTATTAAAATATGGATTTATGAACTAAAAATCTTGAAATGTATGTTTTTTCCTGAAAAAAATGTCCATTGTCTTGTATTCATACAATATCCATTTTCCTCAATATATTTTCACAGGAAAAAAAGGGTATGGTTTCAGGTATATACTTTTACATTCATATCATGTTTATTCATTTTTTTTAAAAAGGGGGCGTGACTAATTGTTGCCTGTTTCTTGTGCATTCAAATGACCACTGACCTTGAATACTGAGCATTTGTCCGAGCTTGAGCGCGGCACCCCGCACTTTGCACAAAGTCCTCACGATGCGTTCAGCGTTGGCTTCGGACAAAAAGGGACTCGAGCTCAGCACTGCCTTTTTGTTTTCTCCTACAAAACACACACAAATAAATAAACAAACAAATCAATAAACAAACAAAACAGTGTGAAAACATCCCTTTCTTTCTTGATTTATTGATTATTTATCTGTTCATTCATTTGTTTGTTGTTGTTATTTATGCACTTCCCTACTTATTTATGTTGTTGACTACTTATTTATTTCTCTCTATGGATTATTTATTATTCATTATTATTATTTATAGATTTATCATTATTATGTATTGATTATTTATAGATTATTTATTGATTAGTTATAGATTATTTATTGATTATTTATCATTATTATGTATTGATTATTTATCATTATTATGTATTGATTATTATTTATTGATTATTAATCTGTTCATTTGTTTGTTTGTGGTTGTTATTTGTGCACTTCCCTACTTATGTTGTTGACTACTTATGATGTTAACTACGTATTTATTTATTTATTATTTATGTATTATTTGTTGTTATTTGTTTGTTGTTGTTGTTATTTGTGCACTTCCCTACTATTTATGTTGTTGACTACTTATTTATTTCTCTCTGTGGATTATTTATTTATTATTCATTGTTATTATTTATTGATTATTTATCATTATTATTTATTGATTATTTATTATTATTTATTGATTATTTATCTGTTCATTCATTTGTTTGTTGTTGTTATTTGTGCACTTCCCTACTTATGTTGTTGACTACTTATGATGTTAACTACGTATTTATTTATTGATTATTTGTTGTTATTTGTTTGTTGTTGTTGTTATTTGTGCACTTGGTGGTGATGCTTTAAATCTCATTCTACTTGTATAATGACAATAAAAACATTCAATTCAATGTTTATTAACGTGTCAGTAGGTCAAAAGGCGACAGACGCAAGTAGCCTGACAAACGGATTACAAACAAAAACAGGCGTGTGTGTGTGATTAAGCGGATCACTGCAAAGAGGGAGCGTCTGTTTATTTGGAGTGTGCCGCCTGCCGCGTGTACCGGCGTGTCGCTAAACAAGACAAAGAACGGCGGAATTTCCACCAGTCGCCTTTTCTACCGCCGTTTAAACAAACACGGCCACTTTAAATGGCTCGACGCAAGCGGAAAAGACAAAATCAAATAAAGTGTGTGTTACCCGTGGTGTCGTTATGTCGCATGGTCTTCTTGGCCACTTCGGCCAGGGCGCCCAGACCCAAACCCACAGCCAAACCTGGTGGAGGACAAAGGAACTGCATGCGTTAATTGGTATTTGTTTCCTTAAATTAAGCTAGGAAGCTTTTTCAAATATCAGATATAATGATATAAACTGTATGTGAGTATTGTTTTGACATCAGGGTCAAGCCCAGTGTTTTTTTTTAATATTCCCATTTAAATAAATTTTAAAAAGACCATATTGGGCTATTCCAAATGTAAAAAGTTATTTTTTTAATTTAATTTTCATGTGGCATTATCTGCTTTGACAACCTTGACATTGGAAAGACAACTTGGGGGTTGTACAACTGGTCCAAGGCCGTTACATAACCACGGTTACATCATCAAAACACAATTCTGCAAAGCAACAACAGCAACAGAAAGAGGAAAAAAAGAAAAAAAGGAGAAAGAAAGCTGTCACGCCGCATTTTCTTGATTTACTAAAATGTGACCTCATTTCGAGTCATCTGATTGATCGGATAGTTTGGCAATTGTTGTCGTCGTCAATGGCAGTTAATGCATTAATACCCAAAAATGTAAACTAATACATTAAAAAAACTGATTGCATTTTATTCATTTTAGCCCCCCCAAAAATTGACCCAACAAACCCCTTTAAAAAATTATATACATAAATATATATTTCCTATTTCCAAACATCATTATACCTCTAAACTTATTGCTGATTGACGGCGATAAACATCCAATCCAATGCAAGTCAAATTCCCACTATCCTCTTACTGAAATACACAAAAACAACTATTAATAGTTCAAAATCAAGAAATAAAATCATTTTTTTCTCCTTCAAGCATCTTCGGTGACCACTTTTAGCCTTTGTGTCGAGACAGTGACCCCAATTTGACCCCGCAGGCCCATTTTTTCCCCTTGGCAAGCTAGCTAAAAGCCCCTCTTGTTTTGTTGTGGCTAAATTTGGCTCCGTTCCGCCATTCGGGGGCGCCTATTTGGCAGAGAAGCCAGTGATGTTAAGGCTGGCTTAATACTAATAATGCTAATGCTGGCGTTACCTCCAAAGTTGGCCAATCTGCTCAGGCGGGTGACGGGCACTTTCCTCTCGCGGGCGCTCTCGCTCAGCTGCAACGCATCAAAAAATACGGAACAGTCAACAATATGTAAGCCGGGAAAGAATTGCTAAAAAAAATGATATTGAAAAAGCAAAACAAGGAAACATTTTATAGCGTTGAAAGGTCACAGAGGTCAGAAAATGAATTTCTGGACAAGGCTTGCTATTTTCTATTTTCCTTTTCCGTTAAATAAATAAAAATCAGCAGATGTACTGTTATTTTTTTGAATTAACATTTTTAAAAATAGGGAAAAAGTAAAAACTATATTATTTTATATCACAAAGCAAATGAATACATTCTCATTCAAAATCAGGTGCATTTTTAACAGTGAATTTTAATACGTGCATTATTTTTAAAGCTAAAATCTAAATAAATTGACATTTTTTAGTCGTTATTCAGCACTGTTATGACAGCATAGTATTATTATTATGCACGTGCTTTGGAGTCAACCCATTGAATACAATAATAACAACAATTTTCTATTAAACTGATATTAATATTCAATTTTTGATTCATATGGAATTTTAATAATGAAGCTCAACTCAAGAAAAAACAGAAAGAAAACGACAAAGGATTCCCTCATTAAAAACCACCAATTCAAAAATACAAACGTAACGGACGGCCGTCGCCATCAATGCTAGCAAACTAGCATGAAAGGTCACAGAGGTCAATGCTACGTCTGGTCACCCACCGTCTGCTTGTGCGGCTTGACGTCGGCGCGCTTGCTCTGCCGGGCCTTCTCCAGATCTTGGGCCGTCAGGCCGCCCACGGATGACGACGGATCCTGGTGGTAGGACCGCCGCCCGGACACCCCGATCCAGCCGGAGGTCAGGGTGGGCCGCTGGCGGGCGTCGCCGTGGTACCAGCGCTTGCCGAACTCTCGCGAGGGATCTCTGTAGCCGGCGAACGGCGAGGCCTTGGCGCTCTCGCCGTCCGCCCGGCGATCGGCGACGAAGTCGTCGTACTCGCTGAACTCCGACGCGGACGAATCGGGGGGGAAGTCCGATTCTGGGGTGACTCGTTGCTGACTCAGCTCCTTTTTTGGGAGAAAAAAACCAAACAGTTTTGTTTTGTTCGTTTTTATTTTTTTAAAGCAACGTTTTTACCTCAGCTTTCGCCGCCAGCGCCACCACGCCTTGCTCGGCGGCCGATTGTAAATTTTTCACGGCGGCACCCACATCGGGAAGACCTATTTAACATTTTAAGAAGCGTTACTCGTACACGTCCAATCCAAACTGGTCAAAATGAATTGGACGTCAAAACTATTGAAAAAAGGAACATTTCCACTTGCTGAGTTTACATTTCTTACATTGATTAGATCGGTTAAAAGTGTTTTCAATCCAAGTAACTTCATAATTATGATGGATTATTTTCATTTTCCACAAATCATTTGAAAATGACATTTTCAAAAAATCACTCTAAAGTAGATTTTTTTTTGTATTTAAATAAATGTCCTATAAAGAATCAACTCTAATTTAACAGCTCACTACATGTGAACATTTAAAAAGACCTCAATTAAAATTTGCATGTGAAAGAATATTAAACACAAAATGTCAACAGCTCAATACATTTTGGGGGTCATTTTTTATCATAACAACAACTTTGGTCAAAATATTCAAATGAATTCTGGATTTAACACACATTTTCAATCAAATAATTTAAGCGAAGCTAACCAGCTAATTGCATTAGCATTTTTAGGGTGGAAAAAAAACTCATTTTCATTTATACGACTTTATATCGTACTTTGCAGACACGACAACGTTCCGATGCGATTAATTACGGTTGCCGTAAAAGGAGTCCACCCACCTGTGGCGCCGCGTAGGGCGTGGCTTTGCGTCTCCACGACGGCCTGGCTCAGCTTGGTCAAGCCTCGCATCAACTTGGTCAGGTCGCCCGCCATGACGGATGATCCGCTGCAAAAACAACACACGACGGCGTTGGAGAGCGACGGCGAAGAAGCGCTTCGCGAGAACACGTGCGTTCTGGCCGGGGTACCGCCGGACGCCTTAAAATACCCGCACGCACTTTGGACAAGAGGCGGGAGGAATGCTGTTGAAAGTCGGACGGCCACATTGTTGTCGCCGTTGAGGTTGGAGCGCTAAACTTAGCGCTCGCTTCCCCCCCAACGCGTTCTAAATAAACTTCTCCGATAAGGACTGACCTGCAAAAATATGTCCTTATATTTTTAATAGCTCGTCTACTTTGTCCACGTTTGCTTTTCTGTTTAGCTTCCAGAACATGTATCTCGATTTTTTGGGTTTTGGTGTTTTTTGAACTTATCCGATTTCAAATTTCTCCTCACCGGGACCGCTTTTTTTCCTGTGCTGTGATTGGTTCATGGTGTGGTGACCGTTTCAAGGACATTGATTCACCCTTCAAAGGATATCCTCACTTTTTTGTTTAATTTATTTATTTATTTTTTGTTTTAATGCCTCAGCCACACCCACATTCCTCTACTACAAGGCGTTTTGTTGTTTTTTTTTTGCTTATGTGTTTCAAGTATGACAACATGCTTGTACAAGGTTGTGTTATGATTACCAATCATAAGAGCTGTTATTGCGCAACAGCTGAGATTGCGAAATTAAGCCAACGGCAACAAATGGGAGTGTAAGTGAACGCTACGCGCTAAATACAATGGCGGACTGTCAAAATGAAGGGCAAGAGTATCAAGTAAGTGTTGACACGGGTTCGCGTCTCATCATCAAAACAAAAATGAAGGGCAACTTGATCGCATTATCGTTTTTCTTTTGCATTTTTCTAAGACATCGCCACCTACAGGCCTGGCATGCGTATTAGATTATTGGGGGTAAAAATGTTCTTTTTTGCCATTTTATGTCCAGTTTTGAGCTTTTTAGAGTTAATAATCATATTTAAAGGCAGTTTTCCACCAAAACAACTAAAAAAACACCACGATTGAGGAACTACTATTGCAAAATGTGAACCAATTTCCGTTTTAAACAAATGATAGGGGAAGAAAAATGGAGGGACCAAAACAAGTTATCGCAAGTGACCAAACTGGATTAACTGTACTACACGTGTATGTGTGTGTTTCAAACAAAAACACACGGGTAAGCCTCAGCTGTTGTCTGGTCGGGACTCTTCGTAATTTCCACTCACACACAAACACATGCAATCGGTTCAGTCATCGCAATAAAAATAGGACGTAGACTCCATGTTTGTGTGAACTGCTTGGATGGGAAGTGTTACAGTCACATCCCAAATTAAGGCAAGGCTGAGTAAACAAGAAACAAATATAGCTTTATTCGTTTTTCATTTGTATCATTTCTTGTTTTGAAAATATGTGGTTATGTCATTATTTACCGTATATACGCTATGTTGTTTATGCAGAATGTAACAATACGACATGATAAGGTAAATCAAACATTAGCACAGAAGTGATAAGTGAACGGTCTTATCGATAAAAAAGTAGGTCATAAACAAAGTGAAGGCAAGAGTTTGTTTTGGTATCTAGCAATGTGCGTTGGCGTATGGTAAAAGGCAAGGAATTCAAATTTGACTTTAATGACAACAAGACTTGTGTAGATTGGATATTAGCTTCAAACTAAAAATATTCTCAATAAAATCTAACAAGGTAAAAAAAATCCGAATAGAAGAATTCAATTATTTATACGTATTTAACTTTAAACTTCTTGTGTTGCAAGAGAATGAATTTTCAAAACAGTTTCTTAAATGTATACTGCGTACTGTATTTATATATTATACTATAAAGTAGTAAAGTTAAGAAAATAAACTAGAGTATAAAACTTTTAACTTTATTGACATCAAGTCCAAGTACAAGGTTAGCGAGGACGCAGACCAGATGACGTCACTTTCATTCGACTACAATAACAAGTCGCTCCACGTAATGGAATTAATGAATTTATATGTAATTAAACATCTATGGTCGAATTAAAGCCTTGCAACTGAATCAAATTGGCTCGCTTGAAGCAAACTGTGCCACGTTGATGTTAGATCGCTAGCACATTTCAGTGGTGCAAAATATTCACTTTAAAACAAACACGTGCACTTTAAAACGAAGGTTTGCAAATCTGCAGGATTAAACGCGTCCGATTACGATAATCTGTGTGATGATCTGCGTTTACTCACCAGCAATCGCACTTCTTTTTCGATTTCCACGAGGTCAAACACGACTCCAAACGATTTTAAATGCTAAATTACGAAGATGAAGGATACGAAGAGTTCATGTTGAGCAACTTGCAGGCTGTGTGGCGTGTAGTTCTGATCCAGTCAACGCCATGAGGTCAAAACTCCTGCAGCACCACCGCAACCCGCATTTTGACATCCAAACTCGACCCACGGGCACGAACGCCCCCCTGTGGTCCCCTGGTGGGTGGGCGATACCGTCGGAATCTCCGTTGGAGAGATTTCTTTCGGGGAGGGCGCTGTTTTGGGGGAGTTTCTCGCCCATTGCTACCTTAGACCCGCCTGTTTTCATTTGCTATTGGCTGTCTTCAGGAGGCGGAGGGCCCAACGAGGTTTCTCATTGGTCAGTTCTGAAGTAAAACACGGAAGTTGTTTGTTTACTTTTTTTCGCATGGCCTACTTTTTAAATAAAGTGCCTTTTTCCTCATCTTATTTATTGCAATTAAAATTCATTGTTCACGACAATACGCTAATAAAACAGTACGTAAATATTTCCTTAAAATATTGTATTCTATCAGTAGTAAAATATTGTCTGATAATATATATTTTTTAAGGAAATACAATACATTTTGAAGGGGAAAGGCAGGAAAACACATACATTCTGTTAAAGAATCCATCCAAATAATAGCAAGAACAATCATAAATATTAAATATAGTACATAGCTTTAGGTGCACTGGATGAAAGATTGTTCTTCCTTTTTTAAACATCAGTTTAAATAAAAAAATATGTTTAGACATCATCTGCTTTTGTGAAAAACTGCAGATTTGTGAAATTGCAGCCATCCAATTCAAAGGAAAAACAAATAGAGGCATAAAAGGCACAAAGCCATCATCTAAAACAAAATATACTGTTTTATAAATAGAGACAAAGAAGCTTTGAAAAACTAATAAACATGCACGACTAGAGAGGGAAATAAAACATGTACAAGTCGTCAGATGGGACAAAAAAGGCACCAAAGTGTTCAGCAGGCACTATCATGTTTTTCAAACCTAAAGACAATAAATCCAAGACAAACTGCACATAACTACGTTTACAAAAGTGGTAATATAGTTTTTATAGCAGAAGGTAGTGGATCCATAATGTTCATTAAAATATTCTTAAACTGTAGTAGCAAAGGTTTTGGAAATTGGGACTTTAAATTAAACAAATGGCACCGATGCAATTGTTTTTCAAGTTAACCTGAATTACCTGTGATACCATTTTTGTCCACAAGAGAGCACTAAAACCGCACATTTCCATGTGAGCAAAGGAAGTTTGAAAATGTTTTTACAAATAAAATGATTATTGATTAAAACTAAAAGAAAAAAAGTGCATGTCAAGATGTACATTAATTTTACAAATATGTCATTATCTAAATTGAATATTAAATATTGATTAAAGTTGTAACTTTTTAGGAGTTTGGATGTCAATTCCATTAAGCCATATTGTTCAGAATACAGATAAATAATAAAACTATGTATATTTTAGGGTAAAACTTAAACTATGTTAACACACTTAAACTGTTAGTCATACATCTTAAGTTAAACCTGGAGATTTTTTTTACAAGACAGTCTTGCAGACGAAGAAAAAATAGAAATTTGATCTTAAAAAATGTAGTATCAAGTTAACCTGAATTACCTGTGATACCATTTTTGTCCACAAGAGAGCACTAAAACCGCACATTCCCATGTGAGCAGAGGAAGTTTGAAAATGTTTTTACAAATAAAATGATTATTGAATAAAACTAAAAGAAAAAAAAGTGCATGTCAAGATGTACATTAATTTTACAAATATGTCTCTATCTAAATTGAATATTAAATATTAATTAAAGTTGTAACTTTTTTAGGAGTTTGGATGTCAATTCCATTAAGCCATATTGTTCAGAATACAGATAAATAATAAAACTATGTATATTTTAGGGTAAAACTTAAACTATGTTAACACACTTAAACTGTTAGTCATACATCTTAAGTTAAACCTGGAGATTTTTTTTACAAGACAGTCTTGCAGATGAAGAAAAAATAGAAATTTGATCTTAAAAAATGTAGTATTTCCTCTTTTGTAATATTTTTTTTCTTTCCCTCGCCACGTTACACACAAAAAAGCCAAAAAAAATGGAGTGTTTCTGTCCCAAAATCTACAGGTGGAGTACACGTGCGTGTTTCCAAACGTTTCCGCTGGGGATTAAATAAGCAACCGAGTAAAAAGGGCTCATGTCTCCGAGCCCGAGCCCAAAACGTCGGAAAGGATGTCCACCAGGCGGTCCAATCCGAAGAGGTAACCGTCCTCCCTGTTGCCCTCCTGCCAGGACGCCCTGTGGTCCAACTCTTTGCCATCCGGGAGCGCCGTGGTCTTGCCGAAGTCGATCATCCACACTTTGGCCCTGCCTTTGCTGTCGTGGACAAACAGCAGGGAGCTGCCGATCACCTGCAAAGCGCCCAAACGCCCGCGTTAGTTGAAAAAAAAGAATATTTGTCGTGTTTTTTTTACGTACCTCGTGAGTTTTGAAGAATGGCGACGTTTCCAGCGTGCTTCGGATTTCCTTCAATCTGCTTAAGTAGCCCGTCTGTCAAAGAATGAGTTGGAAACTGCCTTTTTATAACAATATTTGATAACAATATTGACAGTATCAACATGCAATCCAGCGTCCAAACATTGGACGACAAACGCGGTCGAAGGCCATGTTTTTAATATTTACGCGGGTTATCTTTGCTACCGTTGTTTGACGGGGTTTTGCATTATTGATTTTTTTTATATATATAGCGGAAATATGTTGAGAGAAATTGAAAATATATGCTAAAAATGCTCAGATAAAGAAATGAAATAAAATTCACTTTTTGTACCGCATATCCTCACGAGAGTCACGGGGGTGCTGGAGCCTATCCCAGCCAACTACGGGCAGTAGACGAGGGGACTCAATTGGTAGACAGCCAATGAAAATACAGATAAAAAGGGGTCAAAAGTATAAAGACAATCCAAAAGGCTCAGGCTAAAAATAATTTAAAAAATAAAATGTTTTTTTAATTACCAGAATGTCTTTGTCGCCTTTGACAAAATCGTTGAAGGCCGCCGTGACTTGCTCTCGCGTCTTTGTCCTCTTAAAATCTCTGTTGACGGTGCCGTCTTCTTTCTGCAAGGGACAGAAGACCGAATCAGAAAGGAACTGTCAGTTGAAAAACCCAAATTCGGCAAGCTGACGATTGCCTACGTCGAAAAAAAACACTTTTGCGCTAAAAAAAACCCAAACTGAATTGAAAAGTCATGCATGACGTCACTGGAAAACGGAAAACAATTGAAACAAAGGGCTCTAAGATGCTTCCCTGCGGAACCCCTGAACCGCCGACCACCTCGCATTGTTTGCCACACGAGGAGCCCGACTTCCTGGTCAATTTTGCCGAGGAGGACCGACGGCAGGAAGGAAAGGGAGGCAGCCCAGAAACAAACGAGAACTTATTTATTATTTTGCGGAACGTGCTCCGTTTCTAGGGGTGACCCTCGACGTCATGGCAACGGACCACCCGGAGGCCACCGATGTCCATATATAGCCAGAATCGCACACGCGTGTCAGGGCCAGATGGTAAAATGCGAGCGAGCTGCCACCGACAGGCTCGCCGAGAGACAAAGTACGCGGGGGCGGGAAAACAGGAAACGGGGACGACTGCCTTTGACCTTGACTCCTTCGATGCGGAAGCCCAGCGTGGCCGTGGAGCTGATGGTCTCCCGCCACTGCATGTAGCGGGGCTTGGTGACGGCCCCCTGCCGGGTCTCCTCGGCCGACGCCGCCTGGGGGTCCACCTCCACCATCTTCTGGTACATGTCCGGTCGTGGGGTGGGCTTCTTGCGGGCCTTGGCCAACTCCTCCTCCAGATAGGTCCTGGTGGAAAAAGTCACGTTGGCGGAAATCAGGAGGCGGTCGGGAGGATTGGCCGTGAAGCGTGAAGGTCAAATTTGGGGAAAAAAATGGAGGCTTTTTGCTCACGAGGTTCTTCTGGGAAATTCTTTGTAAACGCGTTCAAAAGTCAGGGTTGTTTTAAGATGTTTTGAAGGTCAAATGATGTTGTTTTGAACTTTTACAAGGCAAGCATTTAACTCATTGGCTGCTATTGATGGCAGTCGACGTCCAAACCGTTTTGACTGGGAGGACAAATATGATTTAAAATTTAAATGAATTGCCAATGGCAAGGAATGAGTAGAAAACTGCATTTTTGGATAATGTTATTTTGACTCATTGTAAATATAAATGTATAAAAAAAACTAAAAAAAATAAAGAATAATTTAAAATATATATATAGATATATATATATTAAAAAAAAAATAATAATAATAAAAATTCTCAAAATAATAATAATAAAAATTACAATAAAATTTATATATATATAATGAAAAATAATAAAATAAAATAAAAATATAAAAAAAATTATAAAAAAAATAAACAAATTATTCAAAAATCGTAACCTGAAACGAGCGCCCCTAGTGGCATTCGTAAGTATTTAAAGAGGACTGAGCATCAGGCGACTGTCCAAGTTTTTGAACGCAAATTTTCACCCCGCCCCTTCGATCCCTTGGATTTGCCAAGGTCAAATGTTAATGAAATAAAGTTATTTTAGTGGTTTTTTTTGTCTTCTCCTCCTCACCTGACTCCCATCTTGCAGTCCATCACGCACGGACAGTCGAACTCAGCCAGCAGGTCCTCCATCTGATTGTACTTCTGTCCATCCTTCTCCACGTCGCCGTGGTAACCGGGCACGTAGGGGCACAGCACGTCGCGCATCAGGAGCGACAGGCACCTCTGCTCGCACTCGCAGTGTTTCTATTGGCGACAAGCCCCGCCCCTTCCCGCGGTCAGCGTCTCTCCGAGCCAAGCGGCGCAGCCGCGTGCGCCGCGTTCGGCGTGACTTACTTTCAGGATGCGCCCGTTGGCTCCCGCCTTGAAGCTTCCTGTCGAGACAGACGTTAACGGTCAAGCTGGGTCGCCGGCCGTCCCTTTTAGGGAGCGGAACCGGCGTCCACGTGGCCTCCGGGACAAACGCTATAAAAGGTTGTGTTTCTCACACGACTTTAGCATCGGCGCATTAAATAAGATTGGACCAATCGTGTTTGAGCGAGTTTGAATCGGATCCAGAAGACAAAACGGATTGTTTCTTGCAAATGAACCTTATTTAAGATTGGTCGCCGGGTGACCCACACACCTGCGTGCCCCGCCAGTTGGATCCACGGGTACTTCTTCTTGAATGACATGACAAACGGCGACCAGTGGACCATGTTCTTGATCTTCTTCCATGATTTGTGCTACACACGACAGAACAAAACCGGGTCAGATAAGCCAATAGGAGACCAGGATTCAATCTAGCATTCATTGTCGTTCATCTTTACGATTGTGAGAGCGTATTGTGCAAACGCCATTTTTTTAACAAAATGATTTTGAACTAAAAACACAGAAAAATGGATTAAAAAATGACAATTATTGATTTAAAAGGGGGAAAATCAGGAAATGTCATATACATCTATACTCTTCATTTTAATTTGATCCTAAAACAGAAAGTTGGCACTCATGATTGACTTTCCCGGGCCACACAAAATGATGTGGCGGGCCAGATTTGGCCCCCGGGCCGCCACTTTGACACATGTGCTCTAAGGCTTTACTACTTTTTTTCCCTTCGGTACTTTAATCTTTCTGGAATGGCCGACGAAAGCCAACTAGACGCTTCTCTCGCAAGGCCACTTTATCTTTCCAGGACTAGCCGACCCCGGGGCGTCCCGGGTTTCCCTTGGCGACGGCGAAAACACTTCTGCCTAAACAAATGATTGAAAAACCCAGTCGAGGACGCCAGGACCCAACAAGGAAAGCCCGATGAAAATTTACGGGCTCGGGTGTTCCGTTCTGTACATACAGAATGAAATGCTTTCATTTTCTTCACTTTAAAGCCCATGTCAAAGTGGCGGCCCGGGGGCCAAATCTGGCCCGTCGCATTATTTTGTGTGGCCTGAGAAAGTAAATCATGAGTGCCGACTTTCTGTTTTAGGATCAAATTCAAATGAAGAGTATAGATGTATATTACATTTCCTGATTTTCCCCCTTTTAAATCAATAATTGTCATTTTTAATCAATTTTTCTGTGTTCTTAGTTCAAAAATCATCTTGCAAAATCTAAAAATAGATTTAAAAAAAGCTAAAATAAACATTGTTTTAGATCTATAAAAAACTGAATATTCAGGGCTTTTAATCCATTTATTAAAAAAAATCTAAATATTATATATAAAATGGTCCGGCCCACGTGAAATCAAGTTGACGTTAAAGCGGCCCGCGAACCAGTCTTTTGAAAGCTAAATCAGGGTGTTTTATAAGCCTGGTGGGCAGCCAGGCTTTTCTTGAATGCACTTGAACTACCTTTTAACCACAAGAAATGTCCTTAAAAATGTGAAATAGCGACATTTTAGGGTGTCCCGGCTCTTTGCCATTGCACTGAGACGCTTTGTATTACAGTTATTTGTAACTATTATGTCATCATTTCGACTAACGAGGACATTTCGCAAAATATTATAAAAGAGAAAGCATCAGCAGGATTGCACAATTCCCCAAATATTTCAACATGGCTATTCTAAAGACAGATGGATTGCTCGATGTGGGGCGGGCAAGAAAACACCAAGATTAGCATTAGCATTAGAGAGAGAGGAACTTCTTGCAGACAGGAAGTGGAGGGAGGAGGAGAGGGGGATGCCACTTGCCTCAGCGACAGTATTTTCCACATCCGCCGATGACTACAAACAAAAAAAAAAAAGCAAGAGAGGCCTTGCCCTGTGTAAACAACGCACACAAAAAGAGCGCTAGCTCAAACGCAAAGGAGACAAACAATGTCTGCAAGTTTACAGTCGGCAAGAACACACAATTTGAACACACACACACACGGCTCAAATGAATAGGTGTGTGTGTGTGTGTGTGAGGTGGCCTTTTTCGTCCAAATAAACAAATGGACGCACGTGGTGATAAAATGAAAATAAATCGTTTTATTTACGAGCGGTTGGGCGTCTTGTGGCCGGTGTTCCCCTCACGGCGGCGGTTGTAGCCGCGAGAGGGAAACTCGCTTTGACGTCATACGGTCGCCTAGCGACGGTGCGCTGTGGTAGTGAATATTTTCCACTGCAGGGTGCGGGTTTGTTGTGTTTGTGTGTTCTACTTTGTCCGCGGTTGCAAGATTGCAAACGAATAGTAGTAAGCGGGTTAAAAAATGAGAATTAGAATGCTAAACGGGAACTAAATAGTTGCCCTTATGACTGAAAAGTTTGTTTATTGGCTCCTCCTGTCAAAAACGGATTGGACGTCTATTGCCGTCAATAATAAAAATCCATTCATTTTCCGAATATGTTCTCCTCACGAGGGTCGCGGAGGGTGCAGGAGCGTATCCCAGCTAAGTACGGCCACCATAACCATAAATTGGTGGTCAGCCAATCGCAGGGCACGAGGAGACAAAGGACAACTGATCACTTGCTAGGGGCGATTTAGCATCCGAATAGCCAAGGGTTGATTTCATGTGGGCCGGGCCATTTTAGATATAATATTTAGATGTTTTTTTTTAAATAAATGGATTAAAAGAACTGGATGAAAATCCCTGACTATTCCGTTTTTTATAGATCTAAAACAATGTTTATTTTAGCTTTTTAAAATATATTTTTAGATTTTACAAAATGATTTTTGAACTAAAAACACAGAAAAATGATTAAAAAATTATAATTATTGATTTAAAAGAGGGAAAATCAGGAAATTTAATATACATCTATACTCTTCCTTTTAATTTGATCCTAAAACAGAAACTCATCATTTACTTTCCAGGGCCACACAA
This sequence comes from Stigmatopora argus, assembly GCF_051989625.1. NCBI lineage: Eukaryota > Metazoa > Chordata > Actinopteri > Syngnathiformes > Syngnathidae > Stigmatopora > Stigmatopora argus. The sequence continues at coordinate 12,251,920 of NC_135405.1, forward strand.
AATGATGTGTCGGGCCAGATTTGGCCCCCAGGCCGCCACTTTGACACATGTGGCCTAGGGTGGTTATTTTTGGGAGTACCCCGAGAAAACCCACGCGAGCCAAGGGTGACCATGCAAACTCCACACTCAGGATCGGACCCTAGCACAGCGAGACCAACGCGCTAACCACTTCGCCACCAGGATGAAGTCGTCGGCAATTAAATTGATGAGCTGTTTTGATCGTCGAATATAATAGTTTGGAGGCGTGGCCTGGAAAAAAATCAACTGTCATTGAGTTAAGACAATAGAAAGGGCGACACACAGGTATGTGTGACCTAAATTGTTGGCGTGTGAATGGAAACTTCTTCATTCTTGCGAGGTACTCGCATAAACACTCGACGACGCCTTCAGGCGTAGCTCCAACGCCCCCGCGAAAAAAAAACCTAATCTGGGCCGGAGGATGAAGCCGTTCAGGTGCGGCGATTCCGACGGCGAGCACACGTGCACTTTTTTTTCCTTCTTGGAACCGAGCCCGGAGAAGTCCAAATGTGTCTAAATAAGGCCGGGCTCCAAATTCCAGCCTGGAAAAGACGGCGTCATCCCATCCCAAAAGCCAAATTAGCGTTTAGCGGGCTAACATGAGAAGCTGCTAAAAGCGGTCGACAGAAAGCGCTTTTTTGGGGGTTATTATTATTTTTTTGGGCCGCATTCCGCTCGCACGATCGAGCACGCCTAATACGTCGCGGCACGTCGGCGCGCTCGTGCCCGCTTTCGACGGGCCGACAGGTGACAGGTGAGCACGCGCGCGTCGGAATGCGGGTCGGGCCACGCCGCAGAAATGAATTCTGGGATGCTTTTCCTGGAACGGTTCTCGGCCCGACGGTGGAAATATGCAAACAGCCACATTCAAATCCGGCCAAATAAACAAATATGCGCCCAAGACACCTGTCGGGACATCTGTTGAGGAACGTGAGCCGTCTCCACAAAATGTCGGGATAGGCTCTAGCACCCCCCGCGAACCTTAAGCGGTTCGAAAAATGGGTTTGTGCACTTTAAGAGAAACTTGAACCCTTTCATGCATGAATTATGGTGTAGTTGATAATAAATATGCGCCCGCAAAATGTCAGCAACGACAAATCGACGCCCAGTGTAAATGTGCGGGTGTGTGACGTTTAGATTTTTGGGAAAAATCCGCCTGGTAAACATACACGTAGAGTTCATCGGGCACAGTGCGAGCTTTGTTCTTGCCAACGCGAGAGCGCCTCACATGATGCACACGCACTCACACACACAAAGAAAGTGGTGAAAAGTTTGAAATGAATCACTATTAATAAAGAAAGGCTTTTCATTTCTAGTTTAGCCCAAAAAATCACAATTTCCACAAATATATGCACAAATAAATGCCTTAATTGGCCTTAAAAGTACCGTATTTTCCAGCCTATAAGTCATGTTTTTTCTAGAACTCCAATGGATTATTCTTACTGTAAAAAATGTACTTGGTTTCCGAATGAAAAATTGCCATCACAAAAAAAAATGTAAAAAATGTTTTTGGTTTCGGAATGAAAAATTGACCTCGCAAAAAAAAACTGTAAAAAATGTTTTTGGTTTCCGAATGAAAAATTGACCTCGCAAAAAAAACTGTAAAAAAATGTTGTTCTTGGTTTCTGAATGAAAAATTGCCTTCCCAAAAAAACTGTAAAAAATGCTTTTGGTTTCCGAATGAAAAATTGACCTCGCAAAAAAAACTGTAAAAAAATTTGTTCTTGGTTTCAGAATGAAAAATTGCCCTCCCAAAAAAGCTACTTTTTATTTTTATTTTTTCCCCTCTTTCTTGTGTATTCTTTAGCTGATGCGACTTATAGTCCGAAAAATACGGTCATCTTATTTTCAACCGTTTTTTTTCCCCGTTTTTTTTTCGGCGCTTACCGCTTTCTGCCTGGAGCTGAGCTGCTCCGGGGTGAGAAGTTGCCCCCCTCTCTCCGTGTCGGATATATCCTCTTCCGACTCTTCCCACGACGACGAGAAGCCGGCGGACGAGGCGGAGGACGAAGACAGCTTCCTCAGGGCGCGCATCGCCACGTTGGGGCTGGAGGCGGGGCTCGGGGTCCCGGCGGGCTTCTCCAGGCCGTGCTCGGTGATGACCACGGCGGGGATGGCCGGTGGGGTGACGGCGGCGGCGGCGGCGGGGCCGTTACACGGAGCTCGCGACATGTCGCCGTCCGACGAACGCAGGGGCGACTGGCGCCCGGGGCTCTGCTCTCCCTCCCTTGAGTCGCCGTCGCCCGCCGCCGTTTGTTTGTTTTCCTTCACCTCGCCGCCCCTTTCCGTCCCCCCGTCTTGCGAGGGACCCCCGACGGGGAGCCCGGCCCCCGCGCTTTCCGACTGACGGCCGTTTCGGACGGACGGGGTCTTTGTCGGAACCTCGCCGCCTTCTTCTCTCCCGTTTTGGACAACGGGAGGAACTTGACTCTGACGGGCCCGGGTCATCGAGCATTGGAGGGTCGTCGGGCCGTGGCCGGGAGGGGGCGGGACTTGGCCCCGCGCCGGTCTCGGAGAGCGAGGGCTGCTGCACTGGAGCTCGCCGTTGAGCGAAATGTGCCTCTCGAAAATACCCACTTTCCCCTTCACCTGAAAAAACATTTGCAGGGTAACGGATAGGACGAGAAGAGACGGACGGGGTCAGAGGTCACGGGGATCACCGATGGAATTTTACGTTAGCTGGACAACCGATGAGCCTATCGAATTGGAATTTGTCGGTAGTTGATAGGACGAGGAGAGAAGGGGTCAGAGGTCAAAGGTCACAAAGGTCACCCAAGGAATTTCTCATTAGCTTGACATTCGATTAGCGTATTGAATTGAAATTTGTCGGGTAGCTGATAGGACGAGAAGAGACGGGTCAAAGGTCAAAGGTCACGAAGGTCACCCAAGGAATTTCACGTTAGCTCGACAACGCATTAGCGTATCGAATTCAAATTTACCGGTGGCCGATAGGACGAGAAGAGACGGGGTCAAAGGTCATAGAGGTCACCAAAGGGATGGGATTTTTTTGGGGGTCCAGAACGATTTCCAATTTCCCCCGAAATGCTCACCTCGACGTTCTGCACCTCTTTGTGGATCTGCAGCAGCTGCGCTTGTCGTCTGCGCTCCTCTATCTTCTCCCCACCCTTCCGCAACTCCTCCTCTTCCTCGTCTGTGCCAGGCGAACTGAGACGCCGGACCCTCCGGCCGACGTCGACCCCGAGGAGCTCCCGGCGCCGGGGCGACGGAGAGCGAGCCAGGGGCGAGGGTGGGAAGACAAACCGGGGATGTGTCGTTCCAGCGGGGCTCATCTGGAACGTGGACATGACGGTTACATGAAAGCGCCTGCCCCTCCTGGAAAACCCTAGGCTGGTACCTGAGGACTGGCGGGACTGAAAGGACAGTCGGCGGCCGGCCGGCAACGGGCGCCACCATCGGGAATCCCCAACGCCGCTCTGGTAGGGCTTTCTAAGGACTTGCTACTGGAAGAACCTCGCTGGATGTGGAACTGGTTACCGCTATCGAAAGAGGAAGCGTGTGTACAAACAATGTTATATACTTCATTTTTTTGGTTCAAAGGGCATTTTATCTGATTTAAAAACTGTATTTTGGGTTTACACGTGTTATTTTTAGCAGTGAAGGAGTTAAAAAGTGTGTTTTCTAATAGCATGGGTCATTTTTTGTTTACATTTGTTTGCTGTTTGTTGCCATAAATTGCAGTCAATGACTTCAAAAGTTGCACTTTATGTTTGCTTTTATTTTATAATTAATTCTACAGTCGGCAATAACAATAATAGAGCTAACAACTGTGTTTTATATCTACCCGGACTATTTTTCTTTTATATTTGGGCGAATTTTGTTCAGGTTTACTTTATGACGACATTTTTTTGAGCGTGTATTTCTGTCAACTGGACAGAAATCCCAAACACGATCGTTCCCGATGAAACGCTAGCACGTTAGCATTCACCCGTTCATGACGTCGAGGGCGTTCCACTTCAAGGCAGACGCCGCCATCCCCGCGGCCGGGCCGGCGGCCCCAAAGGCTGGATGAACATGGGACTAGATCCCCTTAAAACTCCAGGAGGTCTCGGAGTTGGAAATCGGGTCTGATAACGACAACAACAAAAAGTGGGAGAAATGACAAACAATTCAACGGAAAAGAAAAATGTTTAGACGTCTAGACGCCAAGACTTTCCGTCCGACGGCAAGTGCGTCACGCGGCCAGATTATTCCCGGAGTCTCCAGCCCCAAAATAAAAGATAGCATTGTTCTTAGCGGCGGGAAGGAAAAATAACAAGACCAGGAAACCAAGACGTTTGGAACGCTCTTTTAGATCCAAACGCGACATTTACATGCAGATTTATTCTGCAAATTATTACCTAAAAAAAAAACATGCATTAGCCCCTCCCACTTGAAACCGATTGGACGTCTAGCGCCGTCAATGGCACTGAAAGATGAGTATACGTGAATTGGACATTTATTGTTGTCAATAGGAGGAAAGAAATTCATTTTTTTGGGTTTCACTTCCATTTTAGGTTAATTTGAAGTCACTTGTGGGTCATTTTTTTATTGATTTTGAGGGATTTTTGTTCGTCTGTTGCTTCCTGCTCATTTTAGGGCATTTGAAGGTGACTTCTTGTTGGTTTTGAGGCATTTTAAGAGGATTTTTGGTTAGTTTTGGGGCGTTTTAGGCAACAAACGTGAAGAAGCCTTTGAAAAGCCTCATTTAAATCCCGCTGGCGTTCTCGACATGTGCGGCCAAAAAAAAAAGCGTCTGGGGATGTGCTTCCACTGGGAAGGGAGAACAAACACCTGGTTTTCCTCCCTCCGTTTTGGGGAAATATCTTGCAGGATTGGTCGCCGGGGAAGCCAGTTGCGGACATGATTGATGAGGATGGAAATTGAATAACAGGGAAGGAAGTGGATTATTTTTCGTGCTGGTTTGTTATTTGTCAGGAAATCAATATTTTGCCTTTTTTTCAATTGGATGTCCAAATATTGATTTGTATTATTATTATTTTTATCAAAGACCGTCTGTTGACTATTTATACAGCGATATGGAATAAAGACTGCTATTCAAATTGGGATTAGGCAGATATTAAAATCATAAAAGTAAATGTATAAGCAAGAAGCGTTGAAATTGGAGCATTTCTTTTTTACACTCAAAATTTGGAGCACATTTTGGAGTATTTTTGTATTTTTAAACTGTGCAGTAAGATATTATCAGTCGAATTTTTGAGGAACACATCACGATGGTGTTATTGTTTATAAATATTGAGCATTAGATAACAACTTTCAAAGTGTATTTGGAGTTAGAAACGTTTATAAATGTCGCAATTGGGGATAAATAAGAATGCATTGGAGAATGCTTATAACATGAACATACACGTTGGTGGAATTTATACATATTTTTGAACAACACATTCCAAAATAAGTCCGTAAAAGCTTTTTACCTTGCAAGCGATGTCCCAAAGTCTCTTTTATTTCAGCCACTTGAGAAAAAAAACGACCAAAAAAGCAGTTTTCGATGTCAACACAGTGACTTCTGTTGTTGTTGTTGTTTTTTTGTAGTTTTTTAAAGGGGGCGTCCTCACTAGGTTCTCTTGTCGGAAAAAAAGTGACACGTAAAGTAGAAGAAGCGGCGGTTCCTCGACGGCGAAAACGTCCGATCCTCGGGAGGCATGCGAGCCACTCGCCAAGTCCACCGAACCAGCGAAAAGCGTAGACTGACTCAGGGAGGGAAGGGGGCGTGGCTAGGGGGACCCGCCCACAGCGGACCGGCCTCCATCCGCCTCGCGAACCCGGAAGTGACCGCGAGAATAAGGCTGATTAAGAAAAACGGGTTTGATACCGGGTTCACGCCCATCCTATGCAAGTGTACTTTAATCAGAAATTAATTTTAAAAAATAAATACAAACATGTATGAATGATTTGGGGCAATAAAGTAACAGTGATGAGCAGTTTTGGTTCAGGGTGTGGTTTAACAGTTTTTGCATGTTCAATTTAGGGTGTATGTAGTCAGCTGGGATAGGCTCCAGCACCCCTTACGGATAAGTGGGTCAAATTTAGACACATTTTCAAACGACTTGGTTTGTCATATGCTGATTTGAATTATTCAAAGCTAGTTGTCTTTCTGTGAAAAAGTAATTACCCTCCAAAGTTCACAACAGGTTGGGCCACCTAAACAGCAATTAAATCATTAGTTTTTTTTCTATGAAATCATTTTAGACTTTGGACTTTAACTAGGCCACCTGAAAACCTTCATTTTGTATTTTTTAAGTCGTTCAGAAGTCGATTTATGATTCAAAGTGTGCTTCATTCTGATGAAAATTCCCATTTTGTTGGTAAAGAGAAGGATTTATGGTTTAATGCTAAAACCATAATGCATGTTTGTATTTTTTTAATATAGGCTGCTTGAAGACAAACTGAGATAGTGTAAGTACTAAAACAAGTGCATTGGATATAGTCTTCAAATAAAAATACGTGAAAATGACTCATTTGAGCCGTCCATGAACTTTTATTCCTGACGTTAAAAAAATCAAGGAGGAAGTGAAAGTTCCAATCATGTTCCCATGGCATGCTAATTTCCACAAGTCATTATTGAACAAGTTATACAATTCATTAAAAAGCAAATAGTCTTATGTAAACAAAACAAAACACGAATGTTGGCTTCATTGTGCACTCGACATCAACATCCATAAAGTACAATGATTTGATTAAAGACTCTAAAGTAACTTATTTAGCAAAACATGGGTTTTTAAGACATTTCCAAGATGTGAATTCTTTCTCTATTATTTGAAGCCCCATGATTGACAGATGGTCAAGCATGACCTTTTCTCCCTCAAGTTAGGGTCTGACTACCTTCTAAAAATGAAAATAAAAGAGAGAATGAAACTACTTTTGTTCAAACCCATAAAAGGATGCTTCCGAAGTGAAACCTGATCTGAAAAATAGTCAGGAAAAAAGGGGAAACTGCAAAAAAAAAATAACTAGCACGTAATAATTTCTGTCGTCATGTCCAATTTTTGACTTTGTGTCCATTCTAAAGCCATGTTTGCACGTGAAATAATGTCCAAATTATGACTGTTTTTGACTCAAAGAATATGTAGAAAAACATTACAAGTCTGACAGAATTGCTCCAAAGAAAATCTACATTTCAGATATTTTCAAAAACTAAATTGGCTGAATTTTAAAAATAACTCAACGCTGCCGTCTTGTGGCCACAAAGTATACTTACAATTTCAACACGGCCATATGTAACGTATTTTTAATACTACTACTCCCTATTATCTCAATGCACAATTACAAAATACAAAAGTAAAATGAAGTTGTATCCTAGTACAGTATAAAAATGTAAAACAAAAATTTCCATTCATGAAAAAATGAAATTAAAACAGATAAATTCATCCTATGTAGCCAATGAGTTAAAAACTGCATTTTATATTCCATTCTATGACCTCTCTTACCGTCAATTCCAATGAAAGAGTGCAAACAAGTGATTTCTCTCCCTTTATTCAGTCACAGTTGACTCTTTTGTACACTGCATTTTCTTAAAAAATATATAATAGTCTGATTTTTACTTTACTTCCATTTCTCGTTCTCGTTTTGCTTTCTGACGTGATACCTGATATGCACGTTTAGGGTTACCTGCATACAAAAAAGGCGTGAGACGATGCTCACCTTGACCTAGCCCAAACAGGTGTGCAGTGGGGAGAACAACGGTGTTATTGTATTTGTATAGCATCTTGTTCCTCTCGAGCATAACCTTGAAAGATACAGAAGGTACAACATAGTCGTCTGTGGAGCTCCTGTCTAAAGGTAAAACTACTATTTTTCTTTTAATATTCAACATCACAAATAACACCATTTAAGCATTATAGTCACTCTATGTTGTGGGCCTTCATTTCTTGTAAATACTGAACTACATTATGGGCAATCTTTGGACGATGTAATACCGTTAGTCAATAAAAAATATATTTCGCTGCAAAATACCAAAAATAACTATCATATAAATATAAAAACGCACATGTATATGTATTTTTAGAAAGCCCCATTTAATATTTTAACATTGAGAAATGGAATAATTAATCAGACTGTCAACTTAAATTGTAAGTGTTATACTTCGAGTAACCACACGGGGGCAGTATAGTGCAAATACAAACTAAAAACAGAAGAAGAGTCCTTTGACTTCCGACAATGGCCCTGTAAGTCGTGTTATTTACTGAGAAAAATAATATTCAAAGTATTAAATTATGTGTCTATATTATTCAAACAAAATATACGTTTCTCCGAAAATCGTAAAACCTCGTCTTTATTGCTAACTGTTAGCTCGTCTGTAACCTTAGCTCGTCTGGGGCGTTTTGAGTGGCTTGTTAGCATTAGCCTTAGCATACTGAATGAGGCCAAATTTCGTACTTTTTTTCAACACACAATGTGTTTAACTTTCGTTGTTTATGTTTGTTTTGAAGATAAAAACCTTGAATTTAAGTGAAATGTAGCAGCTTTCTTTCCCTCTACAGTTTATTTCCCAAATTAGCACTAATGAGTGACACCTGTCTCTTTAAAAAATTAGGCCGCGCTTTTCTCAAGTTCTCTTTTCACTCCTTTTTAGTGTACTTATGTCTCCAAAAATGCTATTAAATTCTCTTACAAACTTCCTCTTCCACGCTAAAATGGCATTTCCAGGCACCAGCATTTCTAAGTGGCATTAGCATCTCATTCATCCTGCTTCTTGTCACATTTACGGCCTTTTAAACCCCCCCAACAACAACAAAACAAGAGTCCTTTGGTGATGTCCAAGCGATATACTACTCCTGTTCCTCCAGAGATGAATGGTATCGGACGAGCACGACCGATCTTTGGCTGTCCAGATGGCAGCGTCGGGGTAATTCCTAGGAGCGGAATTCGACGCTAATCCTCCTCGAGCGAATATGCGTCTTGATCTGGTGCCTACATGACCGAAACGAGCTCAGAGGGCAGTGCGAGTGTTGCAAATCTCTTACTTTTCAAAAATATTTAGGATTACGTATCATTTAGACCGCACTGGGGACGTCAAAAAGGAGGAGAGGCGGTTTGGACAGGCTCCAGATCAAGTCAGGCTTATAAAGTGTACTGGCATAATCTCTGTTTGGGGACTATTTTTGCTATGTGGGACCTCTGAAAAGCAGGTATGTTTTGTAGAGTATTAGAAATAAAATGCCACTGGGGTAGGATTTGCTGAGGTCTATATGTTTTAGGAAACGTGGGTCTATTTGGGGACCTCAAAATGCCGCACGTAAAACGCTATTTAACAAACTACTCCTTTATACTAACTGTCAACCTATTGTGTATTTACCCCTACAGCCTAGCGAAAATTTGAACCCAAACATTGTAACCTAATGGTATTTTTTACATTTAAATGTGAATTGGTCACCATGTCTGATGCTCTGTCCTTTTCTATCCCCATGTACTTCTACTTCTACGCGTTCGCTGACTGGATTGTTGCTGTTCGGCGAATGGTGAGTTCACTTTTTCGTTGTTGTATATGTTAATTAATGTGAGCATCACTTATCCATATGGAGTTAGGTTGTGTTTTTATTTGTTTATTTCCTTGGATGTAAACTTCCCAATTTGCCTTTCACTATAAGCCAATTACATGAGCTCATGTAATCTGGATGTGGGTACATGTGAGGTAGGTGTGTGTGTAACAGGTAGCAGCCACATGCATATACACCTAACGATTTATTTATCTAAATGGTTAAATATTTAATATATTTGTTCAAAAAATAACTTTAATTCCCCCAAAATATATTCATATTTTATGTCAGTCACTGATTTGCATTTACTTATCACTTTATTTACAGTAATTATCACTGTAGTATCGAAACATCGTTGTAAACAGAGAAATGTGTCCCGTGTGTATACTGTACTGTACTGTATTCAATAGGCGTCAACGCTTTGTAGTGACACACCTCCTCCGTTAGAGGGCACAAGAGCCCCACACGAGCATCGAAACATTCGCGCTTAACTCTCCCTCCAACGACATTGACCAATCGCGTTGCAGATTCTAATACAGTTATGCCGTCCGGCCAATGATAAAGCGGCAGATATATTTTTTTTTACTGTATGGGCCGGACTTAATGATGATTGACACGCCTTGTTTCTGCGCCCGAGCCAGATTTTCAGTAAGGACAATTTTGTATGCAGCAACCTCGGGATACGGGAATTAATTGTTGAAGGAAAACAAGTCCTGAGGCCAATATTCGTTTGGAAGGTCCTACTACATTTCCACTGTGTTTTTTTTAAATTAAGAGGAAAAGGTATTGTCTTTTTGAGCTGCCATTTAAATCACGTGAGTATTTACCGTCGACTCAATGAAATTGTCTTTGTTGTTCTAGCTAAAGCGTATAGTGCAGCAATATAATGTTTTTAGCGTCCGTTAATATACGGGAGAAGCTAGTTTTGTCGTTCAAAGTCGTTTTATAGGTTCCGTTTTTCTGTTTCTATCGTGGTCTCCTAACTACGTACTGCGCGTGCGTATACTGGCACGACGGTACATTTTATGGTTTTGTCGCCGTAATGTTCGACATTTAAAATGGAATTATTGTCAAAAAGCTAACTTTACGCATTTCTTTGTCGGTGAAATTACGTGTGGTTATCTGCTTTTCGCTAATGTCGCTTTGAACAGCCGCCTCCGTGACCATTCATCCGTCCCGCTCTCCGGGCTAGCCGTAAATTGTTGGTCTTTCTCAGTGTCATTACGTTTTAAAACCCATTTTATTACATTGTCACTCAAAATAATGTACTTGGGGTCTTTTCTTGTTAGTGTAGTTGCTTTATAGTGTTGGCCTAATGCTGTTTTAGCGGTTACATTCGTCATATTGAACATGTTTGTTCGCAAGGGGTTGTGGGAAATGAAGTTCTAGTTTACCTGACTACTGAAAATGATTTTTTTCTGCATACTGTAACATTGTTGTTTTCATATCAGTGTTTGTATGTTGTATAAAAAAACCTTTATGTGATCACGACAAAGGTAAGGTTATTATTTATACTTGTTTTTTCTCTTACTATGACTTAATTTAGTGACGAACCTGGGTCGCCAGGCAACCAAAGTGTCTTGATGCTTTTGTTCCTCATCTTTTTTCCCTCACATTTATTGAAAGAATTTAAACTGCTATACCGTTATTTTTGTGTATGTTGTTAATATACATAAATAGTCATTAAACTGACAGTAAAGCAACTCAGAAGGCACCTGCTCTCACCCCACCATTGTGTGTGTGTGTGTGTGTGTGTGTGTGTGTGTGTGCATAGTTCATCTATAACTGTCCGCTCCATGTTCACAGAACAGTGGCCGCTCTGTCCCACTCGCTAATGAGAGGCCTTAATTGGTTCCTCTGCTAAGAGATTCCTCCGCTAATTAAAAGGAGATGCGACTAGCCTCCGCTCCAAAAGAGTGACTATTTTTTCATGATATTCTATCCCTAAATGATAGCCATACCCAATAGGTGCATCCCTAGCGGGCATGAGCTCGCCACATGTTCAACACCGGCTCCTACTGGGACCCGGGACGTGCCGGGAAGACGAAAATAGCAAAAGCGAGGAAGTGCAAAGGGACGTCAGTGAGGCAGGAAGCCAGAGTTCAGGAGAGAGTGACAAATATTGCTCAACCATTCGGAAAAAGCTGTGGGAACATCCCCAACGTATGCGGGTTGCGCATGCGTTGGTGTTTTTGCCCTGACCCCCATCCCCGAGTTCAACGGGAAGACATCAACTCATACTGGCAACCCCCAAAGCTTGGAGTGACTTTCCTGAAGATTCCGCTTCTGGTATTTTGATAGCAATTCCTGGTCTTACTCATTTCAGGCCTCGTCTTTCATAGCTGATTTCTTCACCTATCAAACCACAAAGCCTGGATTTGGCTCAAAATGGCCGCATCAAAGACAAATGGAGGACTTCATGTTCCTTGTATGACATTGTTATTGATACTTTTGTTTGTTGTTTTTGTTGTGATGGAACATTAAATTAAAGGATTGATATCACACAATAGTTGCAATAAATTCCAAGATGGCACCGTTCACGCGGGAGCCAGTGGGAGTAGCTCTGTACACTTATGTTTTTTGTGTTTTACAGCCCTTCTATCTTTTTTTAAATTACATTTTAATATTTCTTAATACATCCCTTTTTACTTTACTTTGTACTTTATACTTTAATGTTTTTACAACTTTCCTTGTTCTGTTAGCCTGGCTTCTTTCGGCTACTTCTTTTTTTTTGGAACCATTCAGCCATGCCTACGCTGTCACACACATGGGACTAGCTGTTACAATACGCAGCAGAAGGAGCAACACCTTGGTGCCGCCGGAGTTTCGGAGCTGGAAAAAAGTGCCGGGAGGAGAGGCAACGCTTCTGACCAACCATTCCATCGTGGGATAAGATGGAAGAGCTGTCGGCGCTTGCCAGCAACAGAGTCGAGGAGTTCTGCCCTGCTGCTGTTTTCTTCAGCTCCAGACTACTGAGGAACTGTGCGGATAAGCTTGGAAGAGTGACTGCATATTCTCTACCTCGGTCGCAGTCTGCAGAAGTTCCCCATCTCGTGGAAGACTTCCTTTGTGTGGTTCCAGTTTTTGTCCAACGTCTTTTTGAGTCTATCCGTTTTTGCTACCGAAACTCGTAGCTCGTTTTGTGTTCTTGCTGCTTTTCTGTCTTAATGATTTGGTGATTCTTAATGATCCCATTGACTTTGTTTTGCTTAGTACTTTGTGCTTTTTGCTTTTGCTTTGTTGTTCTGCGGCCTTTGACTGTACTGTCTAACTTATAACTACAATGCCTTTTCTTGCTACTGTCACAATGAAATTTCCCGAATACGGGATGAATAAAGTTATCCAATCCAATTTATTGGGGGCCTTTTTGTTTCTCTTTAAAAAGACCAGTCTTGGAAAAATTGGACTTAGATTTACTACGCTGAAGAAAAACCTTGTTATGAAGAAACGATCTTGGACATGGAAGCAAAGTTTTTCATTTTCTAGTTCCTTGGATCTTCTCAAAGGAGCCACCTGAAGACCCATCGAAAGTTAGCTCAAGCGGGATTAGCAAAAAGTCATGCGTCTCCGTTAAGGCTTTCAAAATCAAACAACTCTTCGATTGTACAAAAAAGGACAACTATTTGGACAGCGGTTATTGCTCTGGACATTTGCCATCATTAGCTTAACTCATTTACTGCTAGCCTAGGTCATAAAGTAAATGTTGCGGTTGAAGAAAATTGATATTGCCCATAAAAAATAATCGTTGATGACAGCCCAAGTCTTTCATAAACCCAAACTGCAAGTAAACACCTTCGTCTCCTGTGAAGTGGATTTATTGCGGCATTACACACCGGTGGGCACGGCAAAAATCAAAGTTACACAAGGGAAGATCAGAGGAATTTGGATGAAAGGACGATATAATGCAATGTTCATTTCATTTCTGCGGAAAGTGTGGAAGATGTGAAGAACAAGTGGGTAGGAATGGCTAGGAAAGCGTCTAGCAGAACTTACAAAACAATTATGACTGTAGCCTTTCAAGTGTCTTAAGCCGGTGCTCAATAGCTCTATTAAACCTGACAACAAGCCACTTGAGAAGAGCAGAAACTGACTTTCTCCATAAAGCGTTTAACTGAAAGAAAGGATGGAGGAACAAGGGGAACGAAGGGAAAAGCGAGTGGGCCTGTGGCTTTGGCGGGGGTCCAAACATGGTTAAAAACAGATTAATCAGCATCGGGTCACATTCTAACAGAGAGGGATTGAAGAGAGGTCACATTAAAAGGCAGTCCGGGGCATCCTTTTTAAAGGCCACTTGGACAGACCATAAATGCTGTCATTATTAAGTAAATAATGCTATGAACAAAACAGCTAGCAAGCTAGTGCTGGACAATTAGCGAAAAACGTTTACTAATCGTCAAAAGTTTTCGGTTCATTTTTGGCAAAATTTGCGTCATTTTCAAGCTATCGGTTGTCTTTCCAACACTTGATTCGCCGCTTATCCTGGGCAGGGTGCCGAAGCCTATCCCAGCTGACTTTTGAGTTATTGTATGGCTTCGTAACTCGTAAAGTAATGGCGGCTACTCCATGAAACTGCATGTGGCCGACAGTAAAACTGAGGCGCAATTGCATGGACCGACATAGCGACAGACAGGAACGCTCGCAGATTATCCTTGGTGTAATCCTCAATTTGAGGATAAGTGTGCAATGTGACAGGGCAGCCATGTTTTTGCAGCGTCAGCTCGTGTGTGTGTGGATGGGTGGATAGAATGTTAACGGATTGTACGTCTATTGCCGTCAATGGTTCCAGAACAGGATTATTCACTGTAAATTATACCGCTTCAAATGTCTGTTGCTGTCCATAGCAGGAAGTTAAATCACAATTAGATTAAATTAGGGGCATTTAACTGGAATTTTTGTGTGAGATTAAAATTAAGATTAATTGGATTAAATGTTTATCGTTCATCATAATTAAGAGTAATTCTGTTTTTTTATCCCTGGAAATTTGGTGGAATTTTACAGCAAATTAAATAATTAGAGATCATACAATGAGTTCATTCATAATTTATTAATCTACTAACTAAATTTAAATGAATTTACCTCAGATTGAGAGCACTTTTCTGCTAATTTTAGGCGAGATTAAAAATGAGATCAAGTAGATTAAATACTTACAACTCATTATAATTAGCTAATTCATTTTTTAAATCGTCTAAAGCCACGACTAATCTATATACTTTTTACAGTACATTTGTAGCGCGCCATATTACACCAAGATTAACGCACTTACTGCCCTTGATGGTGATAAATGTCCAATCAGTGTATTAAAAGTAGTTAATAAATGTCGTGAAATGCATTGCACATTTGATTTATTCTGTTTGGATGTTAATTTTATTGTCGAATAGTGACAGTAGGGATTGTAAAAAATAAAAAGTTGTTCCTGCCGGTTCCACGTTTTGGAACATCAGCCGGCTGTAAATCTGAAACGGAGGTTTAGGCATGACAATAATCTCTTTTGTCACTTGTATCCCAGCTCAATAATCTTTATTTTTGTTGCAGTAATCTCTTGTCTCCATGGGGATTTATGCTTGGTGTCCATGAATGTTGTTGCCATGGGAACAGTTCCTCCCCCGGACAGCCCACTCCGCCCTAACACGTCGGGGTTTCTATAGATGTCTTTATTGGACTTGTCGCACTCGTGTAGACAGATAATTTAACCCCCCCAAAAAACATCATCCTTGACAATGGCTCCTATAAAATGATACATGTCAGGATCAGGAAGTCATCGCCATGACGACAACGCCTTGAATGTAGACAGTCGTAAATAATGAGTTTGTAGGACTAGGGAGTTAATTGAAGTTTTTTGTTATGTAGTCTAAAAAAATGGCATCCATTAGACAAATTATATTATATTATGTACTTTAAAATAGCTGTAGATTGCTCAATTTTCGACCCATCATTAAACAGCATGGTTGATATTCTTCTTACAAACGTTGTTATTGCTCAGAAACTGCCGCTGTCTAAACCAACCTTTTTCCTCTACAGCTGTTTACCAAAAAGAAGAGAGAAAGGGAGGAACTAATGTTATTTAAGAGAATAGTACTCAAAGTCGCGAGTGCTTGCGGACTGGAATAAAGCCATTTGGAGCCAAAGAAGGCCCATTAGTAGACATGCTTTCTCTCCCTCCTTCCCCCTTTTAGCCTCTCTGCAACTCCCCTCCTCTCGCTCTCTCTCTCTCTCGTCATTTTCTGCCCTCGTTTCCGCGGGCGAAAGTCCCGCGGGAGGCAGGCGCTCAGCTCCGCGGGTGAGCCGACAGGATGAGGGAGAGGAAAATGGCAGTGACGGCTTCGTAGGTGGGAGACCCGAGTGAAGGAAGGGAGAAAACGGCCTTAAAAAAAAAGAAGGGAGGAAAAAGGGCCCGCGAGGAGTTTTAAAAAAAAAAGCAACAATAGGTAAGGACATGCATCAGTGCTTGTTTGAGAAGAAGCTTTTGGTTAAAAATGTTCTCTTTGAAATGTACTACTAAAAAGTCTATCATTTATATGAACTCTAATTTACATACTGTTAATTCTTTTTTATTTTTAACTCGAGCAATTATATTTGGGTTAAATGTAAAGGTTAAAAGTACTATATCTTTTTAAAAAAGGAAGAGAAAAATCAAATTAAAAGGACAAAAATCTATAAAAAAAAAAAGAACATCAGATAGAAAAAGTAATAAAAATAAAAATTAGGCGTTTTGTGCCTCTTATTACTTTGCTAGGTATCACAAGATATGCAATGACTGTTTTTGTCTCTTTCCTCTCTAGAAATGGGGCTCATCGATTAGAAAATGATCTGGTTCACCGAAACATTAAACATTTATTATCAAGCAGACAAGACGAGGCCATCCTATCGGTCTATCTCAGTCCACAATCGACTGCCAAAAAAGAGAGGCCGCAATTGTGTCACCACCATTGTTTACACAGACTGTGGGAAGACGAGTGAACCCGGAAAGGGGGCCCAGATAATGCGAGCTCCCTATTGGACGGGGGACAAAAAAAGAGCCAGGAAGAGAGAGATTGCGAGTGCACCAGGATTAAAAGAAATTAAAAATTAGGCACCCTTAGAGAAAGTTGTGGTACAACATTGCCAACATGGATTCACATCTTTACCAGACTTAGTTAAGTTAATCAGTGATACTGAAAGTGAAAAGTTCCCTTTTTCCAAAGCACAATAAGAACACAAAGCGAAAGTGTTAACAGACTCAAGGTCAAGTTAATATTTATCTTTTGCCTCTTATCACCAGCAAGCGTGCACACGCCTTTAATGTGTACACACCTCCATCCGTTAAGCGACCGAGCGTAATGAGCTCTATTTATATTCCCGCGACCTTCGCGTCGGATCGCCGAGGGAATAAAAAAAAAGGTTCAAAATAGCAAGAAGGTGACGAGAAGTACAGTGGATCGCTTAGAAATGGCGATAGATGGCTTAGGTTGAGAACGCTTTGAAAAGACAAGAGGGTGATGACAATAGCTTAATCGGAAATGAATCATATTTTAATCCTCGCCCTGAAGCTGTTTGTTTTCATACACGGTCACGCACCCGCATAATAATGAGAAGTGATGAACAAACTATGGAAGTAATCTGTCTATTAGTTCATTTGAAAAATAGTTACATTTTAATCATTTTGTATTGTCAATTGTATTTTTTTTTTGCATTTTAGAAATATTCACTCTATTTTATCCAATCATTCATAAAACTGCATTTTTTTGTTGTTGCAATTCCAAACTAGAGGATTTTATACTTTGCCCCCCAAAAATTTTATATATTTATTTTTACTTTTAGAAATGTGTGTTTTTTTTCGCGCTTAATTTTTTATAACATTTACAAAATGGCTTTGTTTTGGTCACCTCCATTTCATCTGTTATTGTTACATCACCTAACGCTGCGCCCTCATCTTTAGGTCACGTCGCCATGACAACTGAGGCAGGCTCCGAGACAGAGGTGAAGGAGAAAGCGGAGAAGACCGCCGAGGCGCCCGACCAATCGGAAAAGGCAGCCGCCGCTGAGGGCGACGCCGAGGGAGAAAAGGAGAAAGAGGGCAAGGGAATATCGCGCTACCTGCCAACATGGTTTAAGAAGCAGAAATCCCAAAGCCAGGTACTTCCATTCAAGCCGCCGTGCCGTAAAATTTGAGCCGTGTCCTTTGAAATTTGACCTTCCTCCCCTCGACACGACGCCCCGTAAAGACCTCCCCGACCAAGGAGGTGCCATCTCCCGAGAAGCCCGCCAGCGACCAGGAGGAGCTGCCGGAAGTGAACGGGCACGCCGAGGAAGCGGAAGAGAAGGAGGCGCTCGGTCCGCTACAAGAGCAAGTCAAAGAAAAGGAAGCGGAGTCCCGTTCTAACGCCAGCGCAGACACAGAGGTGTTTAACGGATTTTCCTGCATGCATATTGTCTGCCAAGGTCCAAACCACGCTGTTTTTTTAATTCTGTTTCACTTCCTTGCTTCTTGTAGGAACTCATCATGTTACATTCTAATATCTTCTGACATTTTCCAGCTGTAGATGGACGAAAAATTAACGTTAACATACAGAATTTAAAGAGTATTTTAAAACACAAAAACTAAGATGTCTGTGGTTTGGAGTGCTGCACGCGTGAAAGCAGTAAAAACCACAAGTAAAACCACTGATGAGATAATCAAGGGGAAGGTATCCTACCATTCAGCCAGATGTTTTTCAGAGGTGTTTTGAACCACGGACTAAGGCAATCTATTTTTTTCTTGTCCAAAAAGTGCTAACTCCTACTCACTGTTCCATCCAAGCGCTCACAATAAGCTACCCCGGCCCACCCTGTGACATCAACGCTCAGTCAGCCAGCCAGCCGAAAAAGAGCCGCCCAAAAAGAGGGCTTTCACCAATCTCCTTTCTCCTCTGTTTTTATTTTTATTTTTTAGCCTGCCCGGGAAGAGCAAGTCGAGGAGAAGAACGACGAGGCAGCAAGTGGAGAAGGAGTCCAGGAGGAGCAACCCGAAAAGGGGGAAGCCAAGGAGCGAGCCAACGGAGGCCAAGGCCCGACCTCCATTTTCCAGTCGCCGCTACGTTTGGTGAGGAAGAGCAAGATGAAACTGGTGGTGTGTCACGTCACCCTCTTGGACGGTTCCGACTTCACCTGCGAGGTGGAGGTGAGGTTCTCGCCGCCCGCGTTGTTTGGGTGGACCCTCGGGGTTAAATCCGGGGCATTTGGCTAATTACACCAGGCGAGAGACCCCGCTACCAGATTAGTTTTCTACATCTGCTCCTCACTGCTAAACCCAGATGATGGATTCTTGGAGACGTGCAGATTACCGATTGTGACCGCTTTGTTAAGGTGATACTGTAATTAATT
This sequence comes from Stigmatopora argus, assembly GCF_051989625.1. Lineage (NCBI taxonomy): Eukaryota > Metazoa > Chordata > Actinopteri > Syngnathiformes > Syngnathidae > Stigmatopora > Stigmatopora argus. Next base: position 12,270,771 of record NC_135405.1, read on the forward strand.
GGAGCAGAATAGAAGGATGCAGAAAAAATGTTTGACAGGGTTGCAAGTTAGCCACGCCCAGCGTCTGCAGCTCTTTGAACAGAAAGCGCTTTGTCCTCCGACAGATAACGCTGATACTGCAACAACTACTGTTGTCCCCCCAACACGCACACTCATAGGCATTCCTCCATCCAGCTCACCACACACTGGCACGGTGAAAGGTATCAAATGCCAAAAAGAGTGTGAATACTGAAATGACAAGATCATTATTGACATTTATCCATATTTGCTGTCACTCAATATCAACCACACCCATCAAACTTTGCAACATTTGTTCATTCATAAGCCGTATTTGACAATAAGACGTTGCATTGTATTGAGGCATTTAGCTCATTTACTTGTAAAAATCAATAAATAAGATGAAATATAATGACGGTATTTATTCCATTTTGGCACTTGCTCTTTAATTCTAGGTGTCCATTCTATTATGACAGGGAGGGGCGACAGCGATTATTCAAAAATGAATAGAAGAACATACCGCAGATGTTTTCAGATGGAAAAAAAAGAGAATCAGTCTTTTATGTCAGATTGCCAACTTGAAAGTCTCTCTCTCTCTCTCTGGAACGCCACACTCGACTCACTGCACGCACACGCATTTTTCATTATTTCAATCTTTGTCCTTTTTTTTTCTTCCCTCCAGCTTGCTTTCCGTCTGACCTTCTGTCTGAACAAAGGTCACTGTAGCCTAAGTGTGTAGTGTGTGTGCATTTTTGTGGATGTGTGGCCAAATGTCATTGTCATTGCTCACTGTGGAGGATTTTATGGTCTCCTCCGTGGAATGTGACCCGGACGGACGGAGCACAGATTGAAGAAACACAAGCGCATTGATTCTTCGATAGGAAGTCCAGACAAAAATATGTCACTTGACTTTTTGCACTTTCACTCTATCAGGGATTCTAAATTTGTACATACTATACATAACACATGGCAAAATAGTTTCGCAATGTTTAAAAAATATGTTTGCTAACATCATAACTTGGAAAAAAATGTGTGTGTTTTTAATTTTTAAACAAAGCCCTCCTTCTTTTGTCTTCTTTCATGTTACAGAAACGTGCCAAGGGTCTGTTTCTGTTCTTTAAAGTGTGCGAGCATCTCAATCTTCTGGAGAAGGACTACTTTGGTCTAACATACAAGGACAACCATGATCAGAAGGTAGTTTTATCTCATTATACCTCATTTATTTACAGAGATTCAAAACAGTGGGCCTGGCTCTCACTTGCTAAATATTTTATTTTATTTTATTTTAGTGCTGGTTGGACCCCACCAAGGAAATTAAGAGACAAATTCACAGTAAGTTTCATTTCCATGTCCACACATTTAATGTGAAAAATACCTCACCGACCCAAAAACATTTTGGCTCTCCAAAATGTGTCCTTGTCAAAACTCTGCCCCACTAAAATGGCAGCTTTGATACCGTCGCACGCTTAATTACAGTCACTTAACAACAATCGGGATGCAGATGTTTAGCCTGGGAAAGTTTGTCCGTCCTTGAATTATTTTGGAGACCGTTAAAACATGGCGAAGGCTTGCGATGGGTATGAATTTTTTTTTCAATGTCTTTGTTGAAGATTACATATGGGTATTGAGCGAAGCCAGAATTACGTTACGCAATAGCAGACACACCATGCATTTTATTTGTGTTTGTGTCCATGCTTGCGTGCGAGTCGCGTGGAGCTTAGCGGCATCTAAAAGCTCCTCTTTGCCCTTCCTCGCCGCTGGCCGAATCGCCCACACGTACACACAAATGGGACGTGGGACGGGTGGAAACAGCCAGATGGATTGACCTGTGGACAACCCTGCTTGCGCAAAAAATTCCAAGATTTCCACCAATGTTATGAGAGTTTTAACTAGTTCTTCCCCATCTGTCCTCAGGTAACAATTGGCAGTTCGCGTTCAACGTCAAGTTCTACCCACCTGATCCCTCGCTGCTCACTGAAGATATAACAAGGTGAGCACGAACAACCCGTGAGCACACCGAGGACCACTGTGAGCAACATCAGAAGTGCTCGCTATGTCCACACACCAATATCTACTACCCCCCAATTTTTTTTTTTTTTTTTTTTTTTTTTTTTTACAATTGAGGCTGAATTTTCTTTTGCATATATTTGCTTGTGCGCTATTGCACATGCACGTATCTTAGAGGGAACATTGGTCTGGACCAAATGGCTTCAGTCTTTTAGACTGCATTCTTATAGGTCTTAAAGAAGTCTATAAGAACACTGTGCTAGCCCACCGAAGAGACCACTTAAGCCACCATCCATGTCAGCAAATGCCCCCGCCGAGTTGCCTTTTTTGCAATACTTTCCCTTCGTAACCAGGATCCAGAACCGGCTACCCTCCGATGACTCCCCCGTGGTGTTTGAATTCCGTCATTGAGTTTAGCCCTCCATTTGGATAATGAATTCCTGCGCTTAGCGCTGTCCAACATCCACACAACAATTTACTGACCACAAGTATAGCACACGTTACACAACTGACTTTGGGAACACTGCGTAGAGGATTAGCAGAAAGGTTATCCCAACCACTTGTCATACTCGGGAAAATTAGCCAAGAAAAATAAAAACACCCCTGGCAAGTTTTAATCCCGTTGTCGGCAGATGACGGTCTCTCTTTTAACACGCGCCAAGAAAATGTCTTTTTTTTCGCTGCAATTTTTCTGACACTTGACAGTTTTTTTCCCATCTAACTTTTGCTTGTTACTTGAAGCTGAAAAATAAATCGTCCTTCCCGCTTTCTCTCGTCAAGGTACTTATTGTGTCTGCAACTCCGCGAAGACGTAGCGTCCGGTCGACTGCCCTGCTCGTTTGTCACTCATGCACTTCTTGGCTCGTACACACTACAGGTAAAGTTTATCTTTTTGGAGGCACATGTACCTTCTTTTTTTTTTTAAGATACTTTTTCACCATGTTTTGGTGAAGTTTCCCAGTGCAAATTTTATTGAAGTAAACTTGCCAACACGTAAAAGGCTGAATTGTGAATTTAATTATTAGTATAATCCTCTACTTATGTGAATTTGCGTTCGATTCCACAGGCAGAATTCGGTGACTACGAACCCGACCAGACTCGTCCTCTGGACTACATAAACCAACTGACATTTGCCCCCAACCAGAGCAAAGAAATGGAGGAGAAGATTCTGGAGCTACACAAGTCTCACAAGTCCGAGCTGTCCATAAAAGCATTTTTTTAGATCAACGAATAGATCACTAAATAAATCCCTTTCACTTTCAGGGGAATGACACCAGCGCAGGCCGACACGCAGTTTTTAGAAAATGCCAAGAAGTTATCCATGTACGGGGTGGACCTGCACCACGCTAAGGTACAAAGGAATTCCACTCCGTCTCTTTTTTTCCATTGATGTCTTGTGTGTCAGCTGTGCAAACACGCACAAAAAAGGCCCTGGGAATAGCCCACCTCCCTCGCCGGGCTATCAGGGCATCAGCCCGGCGAGTTCCCACGTGCGCCGCCATCGCGTTTGTCTCTGTGCCGGAAAACCGAGCAGGAAAATATTCATGAGAGAGGGAGATGGTGAGCTTAAAATAGAAGAGGATGTGAGAAGGAGGACAAGAGGAGCAAAAAAAAGAAAGGGCACGCTCCCATTAGCCAAAAGGATGGGAGAATTTTTTTGGTGGCGAGGAAGTCTGTGTTCCCTCCTCGCCCTCTGTCCTTTCTGTTGCTATGACAACAGATAAGGGTTGCCTGAATAGTCAAAGTGAGAGATCGATGAGCTACTAAACAATGGGGCAAGGTTGTGCGACCTGTTTGTGTGTGTGTGTGTGTCCATTATCTACCTATTGCATCCTCCATTAGCAGCAGGGAAACTCCGCCCCCTCCCCATGTTAAGTCAATACCCCACTGACCGTTACCAGATGGCCTCGGACTTAAAAGCTTTGCAACGAGTTAGCCTGACAGCTAACCATGTTTTCATTGGTGAGTAATCAAGTTTATGTGGACTGTGGAGACGACTCTGCTAAAAATAAAAAAGTATATATATATATAAAGGTTGTGTTCACTTTAAACATATTCAGTGATACACTTAATTAGAACAATTTGTTGTCATGTCATTTTATTCATATCGTTCAAGAATTGCCCAACCCTATATACATAATTTTTTGGTAATTTCTTTAAGTGTGCAAAGACTAGTTGTGAATTGTGGCAGTATATTGTATTAGACTTTAGTTTAAAACAGATTTATTTCCATTATTCCAGGGAATTTTTTATGATTTTTTTTATTCAAATGGCTATTTGTGAATTTGCTGTATTTCTATTTGAATCATACCCATGGCAGGATTCTGAAGGCGTGGACATCATGCTTGGAGTGTGCGCCAACGGACTCTTGGTCTACAAGGACCGGCTTCGAATAAATCGCTTCGCTTGGCCCAAAATCCTCAAAATTTCATACAAGAGAAACAACTTTTACATCAAAATCAGACCCGGAGAGGTAAGCGCAACGCCACGGTTTGAAGCCAACAACAGCTCTGAAACGGGATCAATTAACAAGTGCTCCAACAGACAGAACAATTTGAAAGCACGGTGGGATTCAAACTGCAGAATCATCGCTCCGCCAAACGGCTGTGGAAAGTTTGCGTGGAGAACCACAGTTTTTTCAGGTTTGAAAAAACATGTTCCCGTTGTAGATTATTCCCGGAAAAATCATCCGGTAATATTTTTTGCATCGTCCTTCTCCAGGCTTAACACCCCGGAGCCCCCCATCACCCCGCGCTTCCTAACTCTGGGCTCCAAGTTCCGTTACAGCGGGCGCACGCAGACCCAAACGCGCCTGGCCAGCACCCTCATCGACCGGCCCGCGCCCCCATTCGAGCGCACCTCATCCAAACGCATCAGCCGCAGTCTCGATGGAGGTAAACGCGCCCCGACGGACACGGCTAGGTTGTATTTGGAAGTACATTTTTTTTGCCGTCTGAGCAGATACAGGAAATAGCTGCAGCTGTTTCCTGTCACACAGAGACGGAGATGAAAGAAAGAGGGCCCCCGACTAGGAAATGAACACGGCGTGCAGTGTCTACACACACACACATGCGCGTGCACACACTTGGATGCAAATGTTGCATGGCCAGGAAAACACTAGGGCTATAAAACCTTACACTTATCTCCGGAAAAGGTCTCACACCTGTTTTTGAGTGCTCCTTGACAGTTTTTACTCACTTGCGCTTAAAAGTTGTGTGTGACATTGCCCTCTGCTGGTCACTCATAGTCATTAACACCATATCAACAATGGAGGTTGGGTTGGGCAATCTGGCTAAAAAAGGATTTTATTTTTTTTTTGCACTTATTTCGATTACTTTGACAATTTTTTTCTTGACTTTAAAAAAAAAAAAAAATCCGCACATCTAGTAAATGTTGACAAAATTAATTTGCACACTTTGGCCATCGGGTGGCAGTGGTAGGAGTAGCAAAAATGCATACCCTGACAATTTCCAATGAATAATTATCATAAAATATTATAATAATTATTGATTAATGTAGTCATTAGTGTTTTGTATTAATCTATTGCTTATTTCGTGTCATTCAGCACCAACGATTAGCATAACGGAAGCCCGGGACACCAATGAGAACGGACATGACCCCCACCTGGATCTCCACTCTGACTCTAAGGTATGTTTTAGTCTTATTTTACATTGCAGGTTCATCCCAAAGAATTAGAAATGTGCGTTATCGCTGTGTTTTTTTTTCTGTATCAGATTGTCTGCAACATATGAGACAAATAGGTTCTTAGACAATTTCCCCCTTTTAAGTTTACATCACCCCAGTTTACGTGCACGTAATGTTCACGGTAAATTTGTGGTCCACATTGGCTCTGCATGCATCCTATTTAACCAGCCTCTCCCCTTCTCTCACTTCTAACCATTTATATCCTCTAAACTCTCACACGCGGCACCTTTTGTTGTCCGGCGATGAACTTTTAGTGCAGAATTTGGCCTCAAGCTGTTACCTCTTTTTGACAGAAGTCGGGACTCCAACCCTGTTTTGGATGTAATTTGGTTTCCACATTCTCGTTAACTGCCTTTATATTAAAAAGTTGGCCCAATTTACCAAAATGTTTCTATTTGGAAGGAAGCCTGACGACTGCCACTGATCTATCCTACTGTGCTCACGTTTAACCTTATGTTGTTTGCTCTTGTTGTTCACTAATGTTGTCTTTCTCCCTTCCCTCTCCGTTTTTTTCCCTTCACTCTTGTCGACACGTTCGCATGCTTATTTTCGACACAATATCACTTTTCATGCTTTTTTTTAACCTTCCAGTCCATCTTCATGTTCCCTCTTTCTTTCTCCTCGTTATCGTCGCTCTCCTCCATCCCGCCGTCGCTCGACTCCATTTCCGAACTGGAGCGCGGCCTCTCCGACATCTCCGAGGACGGCGACCCGGTCGCCGACCAGGGCGACTCGCCCGCGTCGGGCGCCGAGCCGAGTGTCGAAGCGCTAGCGAGCGAACAGACGCCGCCGTCTTCCCCGCTAATGCGTCGCCCCCAGACGCCGAATTCGGAAATCCCGCCGTCGGAAGAGAGCTCTCGAGAAGATCGAAACGGCGAGCGGCGCTCGCTGAGAGACGTGGCTAACTACGTATTTCTCGTGTTTAGCTTTCGCGCCCTCCTGGAAAAGAACAAGAATTCATTTTGGGCCGCGACACAAAGCTTGTCCGCGCTAGCGCGCAGGTTCGCTAGCAGAGTGAAGATTTTTATCATCACAGCAGCCACGAACGTCGGCGCCAGCGCCGCCGTCGCCAGATTACGTCGATTTAAAGACGCCGTGGCGTTGAAGTTGATTCAGCTAAAGGCCAGATTCACAAGCGCGCAACCGTGTTTGCCCCCGGTGGTCTTCCCTTACCTCCCACGTCCTTCGCCGCCAATCTTGGGCGAGCTCTCCGCCCTAGCCTCGGCGCTCCCCTCCCGCTCCTTGGTCCGATCCGTCCGCCTTAGCCTAGCCAAGCCCTCTCCGCTTCTGCTGCCCTGCCTCTTAGTAGCCTTCCTTTTAGCCGTCATGTTCACCGCTAGCCGCTCTCTGGTGCTAGCTTTGATTTTAGCTGCGCCTCTTGGGCTAACCTTGTGCTATCTGGAAAAGCTAGTCTGCCATCGACGGGGCGTCGCGGCTCGGGAGCGGCCGGACAAAATGGCTACCCCTCTTCTTGTGTCTTCATGTGTCAGGCGACACACGAGGACGCAGGAGATGTGCGATCCCGCCGCATAGACGTCTTTCGTAGATTTTTTTTTTTTGGTTTATTTTTCTACTCGCTTTTCTTTGGACACCCCACTGCTTTCATATTTTCATCTTTTTCCCCCTTTCCTTTCACTGTCAAAACCACTTTGAAGTTCATAATACGGTAGGTAAGTGTAGATTTAAAAGGATAAAGGGGGTAGGATAGAATAGCAAAAAGTGTCGAGTCATAAGCAAAGAATGGTCGCTAAAATGTGAAACTAAGTAGTAGTGATCAAGCATGTCTTATAAATGTAGCGGCAAGTTTCCACAAAGTTTAGTATTCCCAATTGCCCATTAAAAATCATTCTTTGCCATTGACGGCGATAGGCAACATATCTATTTTCTCACAGCCAAAATGGATCGGACGTCTATCGCCGTCAATCACGTTTGTGACGACTGTAAAGCTGAGGTTTTACAGTAAAGTAGTTGTAAATATTTACCTGTCCCAAAAATGTGTTTCATAAATTATGGCACGTACAAAGTCAATCTGTAATTATCATTTATTATTTGTCTTCAGTATAAAAGATAACAAAAATGAAATTGATATATCTTTAAACATAGTGTACATATTCAGTAAAATAAAATAAATTTAAATGAAAATATATTATATAAATATAAAATACATCTGTTAGTGATTAAAAACACAAAGAATAAATCATTTAAAATGTAATAAGAAAGAAAAATATATCATTTTTAAGTGTGAATATTTATTTTTTAATTTAAAACCTAGACATGACCATATTAACTGTTAGTCTTTTTTTGCGATCTTCTAAAACATGTGTTTCAAATAAATGAAATTCCCCTTATGAAGGCCAACAAATGATTTCATAAAAACACATTGACATTCTCAACCAATGTCACAATTATTTGTACAAGCATAAAAATAGCCTTCAAAACGGGCTAACATTTTTATTGTCGCCTTTGCAGAACATAATCAGTACAATAAAAATAGCCTTCAAAACGTGCTAACAATTTTATTGTCACCTTTGCAGAACATAATTAGTACAATAATTTCCCTCTTGTGTTGCTAGTTACGCTATAGTCTCCCAAAAAAAGCCTCGTTTGCGCCTTTTTCAGGGCAAAAGTGTATAAATTTCATCTCTCCATACATGTCGAGCTTCTCCCATCGTCCCATTTTTTTTCCTTTTTTTCGCGCCCCTGCTATCTCCATTATCTTATTACTACTGCAACAAATCTGAAGGTTAAAGAGGCGGACCCGAACCCTGGCAGTGTGGAAGCCACGCCTGGCCAGGTCTGTAAGGGCGTTAATGTTTTACCCAGCATGCACTGCAGAATTTTTGGTTGCTCGTAGCATGAGGAGCCCAGATTCAGTTTTCCTGACCCACTCTCGCAAAGTCAAACCTTCAAATAGTTGGCGATGTTTAGACATTTAAAAGTTTGTTATGATTGGAAAATGGGTCGAATGGATAAAACTGACTTTGACTTAATGGCTTCCGTTTGCGTTGCATGCTCAGAGCGAGTGAATTGTAGCTTTTGTGTGCTCTTAACTCAAATTTCAGTTGCTCTTCCTCCTTTTAAAACCATCAGAGAGCCAAATTGGAATGAAATTGTCACGAAATTATTTTCCTGACCACTGAACTTTGACCTAATTTCCCCAAATGTATAATATTGTACTGTATCGTTAAAGACATATGCTAATGACATCATTAAATTAAGATTTCTCTCTGCCAAACTGTTGCTTCTGCTGAGTCGAGGTCAAGTGTCATTTACAATGCTCTTATTTAAAATGTTTTGTTGGATCCTTTATCAATTTTTTGTGTTTCAAGTCTAAAATCCCGCCCATTCTTATTTGTGCTGTATGTCCACCTTCCAGAGTCCAATGAAAGCGCGTGGGGATAATATTTATGTGAGGCACAGTAATTTGATGTTAGAGGTTGGTACTTTGGCGTCGTGCCGTTGACGGCCCGCAATCAGAGCCTGCGATCTTTTCTTGCGTGCTACACGCCGGGCGCTTCGTGCCGGAATCGCTCCGCCGACCTTTCTCGTTTGCATGCCCGCCATTGGAGAATGTCGCAGGTTGCGATGGTTTGGCGTTCACCCGGCGGCCATTTTGAGCAATTTTCCCAGAAGGTGGAGAAAGAGCAAAGGGAAAAATTTGGATGGAACGTTCTCGTTACTCCCACCGATGCTCGAGTTGTCACAATGGCCGCTTTGTGAACAAACCGTTGCGTGCATGCGGAATGCCGTTCCGAGGTCGGCGTGCGCCGTGTTTTGCCAGTTGAAAGTTTGCCGCCTGCCTAACCCCGACTAACCCTGCCTCACCCGAGGATAGCTCCCTCCTCCTGTTGTCTGATGATTTGCAGTTTGCTAACTCACTAAAAAAAACAAAAAGTATGCCTTAACATGGAAGGTGATAGCCAACAAAAAGTGGGATTAGTCATTTTAACCCTTTAAATGGTGTTTAGACCCTGATAGAAAATTATTCGACCTAAGCAGTCAAATCCAAAGCACTGCCATATTCTAAAAGTTCAATGAGGATCAATTCATTTGACAAAAAAATCAAAACAAACCCACTATCACCTCCATGTTTTTTCTTTGGATTCCAAAAAAGAATATTCCACGAAACAAGATGGCGGGCGCCCTGTTTCACTGCAGCCAGCGGCGACCAATCCCAGCCATTCCCAAGCCGATGCGAGGCCAGAGTGAAATATGGCGCCTGCCTCCACACAATCTAACCTTGTTCCTTTTGACCTAATGTTCTCCCCCATCCTCCTCCCTCCCTCCCTCCCCCAACCTAACCTCTCCCTCCCTCCCCTCACCATCAGGACCACGATAAGACCCAAGATGAAGTCCTGAAACACCAGGCTAGCATTAGCGAGCTCAAGCGCTCTTTTATGGAGGCTCCGCCTCCCTCGCCTCCTCAGCACAACCTGTGGGAGAAGCGCATCACTTCCTCCCCCGCCACCGCCACGCGCGGTCAGCAACTCGGACCGGTACGTCTCGCGAATGTCGATTTAAAAAATGTATTTATTTTTTGGCGACGTTTGTGTACCGTCGATTATGTGGGAATCCAGGAACTTAGAATTTCACGGCGTAAAAAAACTTTCTTGCGCGATTGACTGGCGCGCCGGCGACATGTATGTGTGTAACGCAGGTTTCCGCCACCGACGAAGCGGCGCCGTGCACGACGGATAACGGCGACGGCAAAGAATCCACGAAGGTGCTCTAACTTTGTTTTTCCATCCAACGCAGCTTCCCGTCGGCATGCCGTCTTTCACCAAATGTTTCGAAATATTTGTTGTCATGTCTTTTTGCACTGTTTTTAGTTCTGACTTGGATGATTACTTTTGTTTCCGTGTCCCACGCGTACGTGTGCACACCAGGGCTGCGACAGGCGATCATTTTGACGGTCGATCCGTTGCCGATTGGTCGCGGGAGCCCTAGTGTGCGCCTCGTTTTTGTCTCTGTGCATGACATGTCCACGTGTGCGTGTGTTTGTTTAGACGGCCGAAGTTGAAATTGAAGAAACGGTCGTGGTGCAAGAGATTTCCACCAAAGAGCGTGGGAAGGGGGTGAACGTGGAAGAGGGGGCGGGGCAAAAGGAGATGATGACCACTACGATGAGCAAGGAGCGGGAGAGCGTTTCCTCGGAGAGCGAAAGCGACGGGGAGGCCGAGTATCACCCCAACGTTCCCGTCTCCATCTCCCGCACTGGAATCCCGGAGGAGCAAGAGGAAGAAGAAGAAGTGGAGAAGTTGGAGGATGACAGTCCAATGGAGGCAGAAGAGCCCACGGCCACGCACGCCGAAGCTTCCAACGGACCGTCCCGCCACGAAGACGGCTCGTCCCCGTCGCGAGACCAAGCGCCCAAAGTGAACGGCGAGGTCATGGTGGTGGATGCGCGTCCGCAGGTTATTTGTTGCTCGCAGGTAAAGTCGGGGGCGTTCACTTAGGGGTGGTCGAGCCCTCCGTTTCGCCAACGTTTCTCTTCCTTCGGGCTGTGGCTCTCCTTCCTTCCCGCTTTGGTGGCAATATTTAGGTCCCATACGCATTCCCACGCTGTCATATTTCAAAAGAATGACCCCAAAATCTTAATTGGGTCTTGGCAACAATTTAAAAATTGGATTTTTGTTGACATGTCTTGGCCAAGTCCACAAAATCCTGCGATTTTTAATTTTAACTGTCTAAAATGGTGACAAATATAACAAGTAAAATATCATTTTTAATTCATTCATCGGTGCTAATAGACAACAACCTTTAACAAATTAGACAAACAAAAATTGCCCTTTTTTATCGTTAATTGACATTGGAAGGGATAGACAAAAAGACAAAATGTTGCTCATCAAGCACAATTTCTGACTATATTTCAACTTTTTAAAATACACTTTACATTTTCAGTGTTCAAGGAGCTTAAGTCTGGCTACCGTGCATGTGTTAGGAAGTCAGACGTCTCCATGTTGTCTTTCGGGCCTTGTGATGCTGAGGCGAGGCTTCCTCAGCTCGTCGCCGTAGCAACACCTCCCGTCCGCATGTTAGCGTTGCATGTCCGCAAGATTTTTCTGCCTGTGTTTATCCGTCGCTCCGTTTCACCTTGTTCTATTCGAGCCAGCCTACGACATGATGGGATTATTATTATTATATTCTCAATAGTGCTGTCTGATATGGGGGAAGAAAAAGTTCCATCACAATTCAGTCATTTCTTAAGGGTTTGAAAAACAACGACATTTGTTTTGAGTGCATCACTCGGCGCAATTAATTCTGTAATTGTGAACATACATCCACTATATGAATGCATTTGTCGTTGGTATTGTTTTCGCGATATAATAATAATAATAATTGGACATAGGCCCTGTCATCATCATCATCAACAACAAAAGCCTAATTGTCTGTCGTCATATTGGCCAGCACTATTTTTAGCTTTATTTTTTTTTACTTTTCACTGTCTTGGGCTGGCTCTTATTTGTGACACGTGATTGTGATTGTTTAAATACCAAATCACTTCCCTTTCAATAGGATGAATGCTACTCTTGGAGGAATAGAAAATATTGCTTCCATATACAATAACCTTACTAAAATAACTAACTAGTAGGAATCAATAGATACAATTTCACAGTGTCGCTATACAAATGTCAGTTGGAAATTGGCTCCCAGTTCAAATAGACTGAGTTCTTCTAGTACATATTGAACAGGAAGTGTCGCATCCAAATGTTTATTCTACCTAACAATGTGAACTTTTTAAAATGCATTAACCCTCCTCCCATCTCTCTGTCACCCCCTAACAAGCCGCCGGTGGTAAAGACCGAAATGGTGACAATATCGGACACGTTCGCGGCGCAAAAGACGGAGATCGCGACCAAGGAAGTGCCCATCGTGCACACGGAAACCAAGACCATCACGTACGAGGCCGCACAGGTGCTCACCCCGAGGCGCTCCGCTCCGTCATCTACCTAACTGCTCCTTTTTTTCTCCCGAGAAAGCCCACCACGGAGATTCCATCCTTCTCTCCCGGGAACTTAGAGGAAGGGGTCATTTATAAATCAACTTTTTTTGTGCTTTTTTTCCAGCTGGACGGAAGCGGCGACGGAGAGCCCGGCGTCCTGATGACGGCTCAGACCATCACCTCAGAATCGCTGTGCACCACCACCACCACGCACATCACCAAGGTAAAAAGCGCGTGCGGGCATCACAAGCGTGACCTGATCCCCACGTCTTGCGTGTTCGTAGACGTTAAAAGGCGGCCTGTCGGAGACCAGGATCGAGAAGCGCATCGTCATCACCGGAGACTGCGATATCGACCACGACGAGGTCAGTGGTTTGCATTTGAAAAAATTGCCATTACTGCGATAAGATCTTTTGACTCCCCATGCCAATTCCAACTGTCATATCGGCCATTGGGGGAAAATATTTTTTTAATACTAAATGACAGCATACTCACTTGATTGTAAAGTAATTGCTGGCATGGTTTGGTCAGACGCTGCCATTGACGGCCCGAGACGTCAGATAGGCTGCCACCCTCCCAATTGAAGTGTTTTGGATGTCTACTAGTGATAAAATAATTTTCAATTTATTGCAAGATGAACAGTTGATAAAGACTATTGTAACTCAAAAGTGTCCTGAAAAAGTGGTTACAACAGGACCCGGAACCCACTCATGAGTTGAAATTCCAAATCAAAACCTCCCACCTGTGAGGCACGCTGCTTCCCCCCCCCATTTTCCCCCATCACTAACTAACCAATATTTATTTCTAGTCACCTCATTTGGTAGACACTTTGATTCATTTGCGTGACGACAGCTTGCCAAGATCTGCACGGATCTCCCCTCCGCTGCTTTCTTATTCCTTGATCAAATGTAAGCGCGATTTGTCGCCTTACATTTATTTCCACCCCATTTTAATTTGGATTTTCGTTTATTTTGAAATGCAAATGTCAACGCCGGCCAGCGGTGGGACATTGGGCTTCCTTGTGATTTTCTGTTCTTTTCTTTTTTCTTTCTTTTTTTTCTGTTTTCCCCGCCTCACTTTGTTCCATCCGCTCGGGTTTGCCACCCCGCCTGCTTCGTGCTCGCCGCCGTCGCCGCCGCCACGCTACGGCAGGCTCTGGCCCAGGCCATTAAGGAGGCCAAAGAGCAACATCCTGACATGTCTGTCACCAGAGTGGTGGTTCATAAAGAGACCGAGCTGGCCGAAGAGGAGGATTAACATGACCCAGGTATTGGTTATAATAGTAATGTTTTTTGTTTGTTTTTTTAAGTGGAAAAAAAGCATGCAATTTGTCATAGTCGCAATTCCCTATCATTTCAATACAAATAATGCGCATCACTACCCTCCTGTGGTCAATGTAGGTATAGCAGCAGGTTTGGCAACCAATCCCATTTTCCTATATAATGCAGATGAATTAGATATAGACTTTTTCCTGCCCTAGATCAAGATTTCTATTAAACTTTTTCCTCGCCTTTTGCAGGGAGAAAGTCCTTGGGGGGTGTTCTGACATTCACCACCCCTCGCGACCAATCTCTTTAACCGTGACTGACTGAAGAGGCTCCGGAAGAAAGAAGACCAAGTCCAAGTCTCTCCCCCCCCCATAAAAACAAAACAACAATCAGGTACATAATACACTGAGGGAGCAAAAGAACCACATTGTTAGCTTAACATTTGTAGCGTGTTTTTACTTCATTGTTGTTTTCCCCAATAGTGCTTTTTTCTCTCTCTTTTTTGGGCGTAAAAGAAGCAATACTTAAAAGAGAAGGTGGAAGATATATTATTTTGACAGCGATGCACGTTTGTCAAAGTAGACACTGAAGTTTTACACTTTTGGGAAAGTTTTGTGAAGCGGTGGGGATGCTATTTAGCTTAACAAAATATAAGAAATTCTCACTGGAAGTAAAAATAAATGAAATTAAAAACTGTTATGCTTATAATAGAAGAAGGTTCCCCACCCCTGAACTAATGTGATAAAAGTGCAGCTTCTTAACCCAAACACTCACAAACTAATGGTACAAAAGAAAACATATTTTCTTGACATTCCGTTTTTTTTCTGATTTCAGTCCACACATTACAAAAAGACAAAAAAAAATGCTTGATAAAAAGCTTTCAATTTGTTATTTTATACTAAATGTGAAGGAGTTTAAGCTAAAACACAAAGGTTACACAGTCATTCCTGTTTTGGGGAAGAGTTAACTGGGAGAAAAAATGATTTTTAAACGTTTTTTTTTAATGTGAAACCACCTGTTCAGACAAAAAAAAATTGTAGCAATGCTTGCAAGCGTATAGTTGACAGACAATCTTCACTCAATTCAGTTTTTATAGGTTAGGTTTGTCTTTTAAGATGGCTATGGACAGAGTCTGCAGTTCTTCATTTTAGCAGCGACATTTTGAAAAAAAAACATTCCACCTTGCCACGACATTCCAAATTCAGCCTCTCCTTTGCGTCTTTTTTACGCACGTGTCACCACTGTAGATTTATCTGCCCACATGTCATTTTCTATGTGAATATGGTCCATTATTTTCATATTTGTAATGTGTCCTCCGTGGATTTTGATTTTAGGGGGGGCATGAAACACCAGTACAAATGTTTCACTAAAAACTGCAGTGTAAAATGGAGCAACGGGGCTGCAAAGTCACATCCTGGGAACTTTTCTTTTAGAAATCTATATTTGTGATCCAAACCAGCCGCAGCATCTTTTCTATTTTCCACAAAAAGTCAAGAAAATCCAAGAAAAAAATCAACAAGCGGCCCCATTGCTCCCTTGTTGTCCAGGTTCTTTCTATCTTAGCCACTTAATTGTTCTGTATCAAACACACACTACAAGTCCCTGTTAACACTTTAAATAAAAGATTGTAATACTCTGCTTTTGGGTCTTTTTGTAGTCCCTAGTTCTTCTCCTGGTTCGGACTGTAGATGGCGCTGTGGTTTTTGGAAAATACCGCCAGCTCTGCCTCCACTGCAAAAGAAACTATTATTTATAATGCACATCGATCTGTCATACTTGGGTTGGTGTAAAATGTGTATATTTTCATATTTGACACAGTAATATTTATTCACCTCAATATGAGACTAACAAACCTATTGATTGTTGCTCAAAGTGTCTTTCACTTAAAAGGTTCCAAATTAAGAATACAGCCCTGACCCAACATGAAGTAAGTAATATTTAAATAATAATATAATTATATGTTTGCATAAATGTGAGTGTTTTAAAGTGAGTTTGTAATGGTAGTGTAACCAACATGGCGCCCGTTTCAATCAGCAGTGTTCCCGCTCAACTCCCAAGAAGTCCATTGTAAGCAATGTTCCCTCTAATTTTTCGTTGGTCTGAGCAGAAAGTCAACCTCCCTGAGCGCACTGAGTACCAGTGTGAGCGACATCATCGGTACTCGGATGATTCGCCTAAAGACGTTTCGCCGACGGACGTTTGACAGACGGGCAGGACGCCGAATGGACGTTCCGCCGAACGTTCATTCGGCCGAACGGAGGTTTCGCCGAAACGGGATTCGCGCGCTCGCCCCGCCCCCGGATCGTGTGTGTACAAGTTTTTCAACCTCGGCCCGCGGGCCATATACGGCCCGTTAGGATTTTTAATCCGGCCCGCCGCCGGTGTTGTCCAAATTATAGTAAAAATCAATGTTAGTCTACCATCAATGGCAGCCCGGGAATAAGCACTCTTGGGCGGGCAGATGTAGCAGAACCGAGCCGTAAAATGACAGCAATCGGGTCAAATCCATCCTAAAACAGCATTTAATGATTAAATACAAATACTGGAGCTCTTTGGACATTAGAACCGAGCCCAGGGAAGTGAATTCCTTGGTAAAATGTCGTGATGATATCGCGATGGAGGCAAAAAAACGTCTATATACGTCCATTCGCCAAACAGCTCAAAATGCTCTCAAATTCGGTCAAATCCAGCCGAAAACAGCGTTTAATGATTAAATACAAATACTGGAGCTCTTTGGACATTAGAACCGAGCCCATCATGAAGAAAGGGGTAAAAAAAAAAAAAAAAAAAAAAAAAAAAAAAAAAAAAAAAAAAAAAAAAAAAAATCCGTTTTTTTTTTTTTACTGCGCGCCATAGGATTTCTGCTGCGCAGAGAAGACGAGAGTAGTGCGCAATTGCGCACGCGCGCAGCTTAGAGGGAACAGTGATTGTAAGTACAATTTAAATACACAAAAGTTGTCCAAAGTACTCTAATTACTGTATAAAATCAATTTTCTGCCATTTTTCTGTGAAGCCATTGTGCTTCCTTATATTACCCCAGCTTTAGTCTATGTTAGCTAGCTGACTAGCATCCAATTTTTAGCACAGTGTGTATTCAAAGGCATAAGTTACCTTAATAATGTCTTTGAACAAATGTTAAACACGTTACAATTGTGCAAAATATGACTTCTAAAGCCATGGAATGATGGACGAGTGGACTATTTTAACGGTATTTAAATGATAATTTGCATAGTTGATCAATCATCATCGTCATTGTTCTTCCAAATCATCAAGTCACGTGCTTTTAGTATCAGCAGGCCTTAGCAACACTACATGGAGAAAAATATTGGGACACTTCCAACCTTACCCTGCTTGAGTTTCCAGTGGCTGTAGACCACCAGTTGCAATAAAAGCGCAAAGGTGGGCAGGAATAAGAGCAGACCAAAGCAGACTGGTAGGAAGCCGTCCATTTCTTTGTCTGTTTTTGTGACTGAAGGTCTCAGGAGGAGAGCCAGGCTGGCCCAGATCCCACTGAGGATCTCCATCACGCTCCTTCTTGGTGGACAACAAACGTGGGCGGACCTAAGAGATCAAATCAAGTAAGAAAAATAGTCAAAATGTGTAAGATTAAGACTTGTATGTTTCAATATCAGAAATGAGGTCACTACATGATACTAAAACTTAACTAGAAAATTGATATGAAGTCTATCAAGGCAAAATAGGACCTAATCAATCCACATTTTATCAGCCTTTTTTTAAATTCAGAAGCACTATATATCCTGTTGCTAAAATATAATTGAATGTTCAGAGGGCTAAATTGGGATTTGAAAAAAAATCACAAAACATAATAAGACCGGCATATATGTACAATAATAATATTAATAACCCATCTCGGACTTCTTTTGTACAATAATTTCCAACAAATGAGGCACAAAATGTCTGGTCTCGAGTCTCATATCGGCTCGACTCAAAAGTAGTTTCCTAAAAGTTCCCAAAATACTTACGTGGATTAGAAACTGGCCTCAAAATATTAACACTATCGTCCAAAACCTACTAGCGTCATCGTCGTAGAAGTATAGCCATCTTATTTCACTTTTTAATCCAGTTAGCGTCTCTCTGTTGTTGTCATCGTCAATGATAACGATGTGAACTTTGTTCTTTTTCACCCTTGTGATTGCTAAGCAGATTAGTTGCGCATGTGTGTGTGTGTTTTGACCCACAGGTCATAGTCGTCTGCATGAAAAACCAATCCCGCTACTCCTCGTATGTGTCCTGCTTTAATCATTGCAACAAATATGGAGTTTCCAGCTTGTGTGACAATTTTAGCGTAGCGCTAATATCTCTATCCCATCACGCTGTGCTATTAAATCCCTTTTAATAACCGCCTCATTTGCGGCTGGTTTTCCCAGCAGCAGACTAATCAATTGTTTACCGAGGCAAAATGGCACACGGGTTTGTTTTAAATGCTGCTTTTCATTCCCAGGAAGGTGAATACTCAAAGGCGTATGATTGATTACCTTTGCGATGACTAGCTCGTTATTTTAAAGCCGCGCTCCGATCAATGGCGGTTTGCGCCAGTGCGAATGCGCGTGGGCGCTACGTCCAAGCTGTGAGAACAGACTTTTTTATCGATTGTACACAACTGTTATGAGGCTAACTACACTCTTTTTCACACGCTAGCCAGAAAAACAAGTTCATAGTGTGTGCGTTTGTAAAGTGGCGGCTATTACTAGTGGATAATGAGCATATTAGCTGAATATATTTCTTATTTTTCAACCCGTCCAAGTAAGAATAGAATAGAATAATAATAAAAAGGCTGTCAACAGCCCTCAATTATGATTTTTTACTACTTATAGGGAACGGATGAATACACGCTGAGTGGAATGACATGAAAAGACACTTAATTTGTGTTGATGGATTCAACCAATAAAGCCCTCTGCTTTAGACATCATTACTTGCACCTGATTATTGGCTGACTTTAATTACTTTAGCGTCCCTCTCGTACACGTCGCCGCCGCGGGGCTTTGCGTTTTAATCATCCTCTGCCAAGACTTCGTTCGCGGACACCTTAACGCGAATATTTTTTTTAATTAACCCGCAGCCCGCAAACGAGACGCAGATACGCATTGTTGCTTTCCGCCTGGCAGTTGTCATGGCAACACCCCCTGGCCTTTTCATCTTAAGATTCACCGGGGGTCGCCCGCGATGCTCGTTACCATGCCGACGGGGGGGCTTTTCCGCGTTATCTTTTATTTTATTTTAATTAAACGCCCGCGTTATGTAACAGGTGTGGCATTTAGTCGAAGACGACAATCGAGTGGAGTGGAATTAGTTGCTGGAAAACAGACTTTTAAGTCTTAACTTTTTAGTTAAGATGGATTGGACGTCTATTTGGGTCAAAGCAGTCAAAAAGGAACCCCCCAAAAATAGAAACAATTCCCAGAAAAAAATGTATCGGCCACATTTATGTGGATTTGTCTTAATTTGTCTTTTTTTCCAATTTATTGCAGTTTGTTTTAATACTAATATTCAAGTGATCGCTTGCAGCCCCTCCCACTTCATCTGGATTGGACTTCTATTTCCGTCAATAGCAGCCAAAAAGTTAAGGTAGGTCACATAACAAAAAAAGATAACATTCCCACAGCAAAATGTATTGTTTTCACATTTTTTAAGTATTTTATTTCATTTAGAAATAATTCATTTTTTCTAATTACTAAAAAAAATGCTTTTTGACTTTCAAATGGGTCAATATTATTTCTATGTTTTTATTCCCCATTGCCAAATTCTTGGGGGCCACAAAATTTGAGGACTTATATGTCCTATACATGATTATAAAAAAATAATAATAATTTTGGAAAAACAAAATATGAGGAGTTCACGAAAAGGATTTTGTCTTGTTTCGGGCCAGTTTTGCAAATGAGAGGCTGGTGTTAGCATGACAGAAGGATAGCGATTTATACGCCGGGAGACTCGACAGCGGGGTGAGGAAAGAATGTGGGTGGACGCGTGAGACACACCGAGGGAGAGGAGCCAAGAAAAAAAACCCAGCTGGGGAAAAGAGAAATGTCACAAACGACAACTATATTGCAGGATTGGAGCGAGATCTCGCCTGTCCGACCAGGTCCGTACGAGCAAAAATCGGACAAGATGGGCATGAGAGTCGCTCCTTCCAGCGTGGGTAATTTAATTGGCTCGTTACGAGGGACGCGAGAGCACTCCGCTTGATTGCTCCAGTGGGCCCATAAAGCCCGAAGCGACAGGAAGTCATGGGCGGGCTGTACGACCGTCCAGTGAGTTGTTGACCTTTTGGGACTGTGGTTTTTATCTTTCCCAGCGAGGCGGGGGGTCCAGAAGAGAGCCCAACGGTCGCCATGGCAACCCGTCTGGCACCCGAACAGAAAGAACGTAAAACTCCTTGAAGGTCTTGGACTAAGCCCCTTAACTGGTCTACGATCAGCGCTGAAGTGTTTGGCATCGACGCCGTGTCAGAATCAATGACATCAATGACTGTCATTGATGTCAGAATCAATGACATCAATGACTCATTGATTTTCTGTTAACGTGGCTATAAATACGCCATCAAACGCCACCGATTTAACGGCGGCTTCTCTTCCTGCCCGACTCGAGAGCGGCCGTCCGTCGCCGCGGCGACGTGCGCGTAGGCAAGATAGGCACCTGCCCGCTGACGAACTTGGCCGCCATTTGCGTATTCTTCACATCTTGTTCTTTTCCACATCTGCGTTGAAAAGGAAGAGTGACGTCATTCCGCAAAAAAAAAAGTCTTCCACTTAAAAGGCCGTCTTGTACTATACGTTCCAACTTGAAAATAGAGCGGCGGTAATCGCCTGTTTCTATGGTGACGTGGATGGCGTCACCTTTTGAGGCTGTTGAATTCGCCTAAGGTTTTGCCATTTTAGGATGATGATTAAACTAAACAACTCTTAAACCCTTAAAAAGCATTTTCATGATAACCTTGCTGGAATTACAGATGTCATTTTGTTTTATTAATACTCCAGAAAAAAATGCTTCTTTCAAGAGCTGTCATCAAGCCCAAACCTTGACCGAGCTCTTCATTTTTTTTGTTTCAGGAAATCATCCCAAACGGACAAGCAAGTTCTCAAAAGCGACTTTCCGAGCTGCCCCGCTTCATGGCTCCGCCGCCGGAGTCTTCGTGCTCGAAACTTAGATTGTTATGCGAGCGAGAAATCATGAGCAGCTTCTCCCGCTTGCTGTAGTCCCGCCTAGCGGCGATGGCGGCGGCGGACGCCGACAGTGGCGGCGGCGGTAGCCCCTCCCCACGGTCCTCCAGCCTGGTGTAGCCCTTGATGCTCCGGCTGCTGTTGCTGCGATCCAGGCGCGGCCAGCTGGGGTGCTTGCGCTGATCGCGGTGCACGCTCAGCACGCTAGGCTGGCGCTCCAAATCCAACGATTTGGAATGGCCGCCCAGCGCGTGCAGGGAGGAGTCGGAACCAAAGTCGGAACGGGCCGCGCCGGGGGAGAGCCAGCAGCCCGGGCCGGGGGACGGCGCCAGGGAGGAAGCGGACGAAGACGAGGAGGCGGAGTTACTCCGATGCAAGCGCGGCGATTTCGAAGCTTTGGCCAGGCTAGCCACCGGGACCGCCAGGGATACCGCCGCCTTCGCCGCCAGCCCGGAGGGCCGCAAACTCAGACCCTCGTCCCCGCGCCGTCCCCCTCTGTCCTCCTCCGTGATGGCTTCCATCTCCGGCTCGTCGATGACGCAGTTGTTGAGTTTGATGACGGGGAGCGTGAACGCCGAGATGGAAGACGACACGATGGAGCGGGCGCGGTGGCCGCCCCTCTCCGGCGCCGCGCCTTGGGACGGCGAGCGGTCCTTGTAGAGCGGCGCCAGCAGCCCGGCGAAGGCGCAGTCCGAGCGGTCCCGAAGCAGCGCCTCTTCCTCGGGGGAGGCGGCCCACGAGGAGAAGGCCAAGACGGGGTCGTCGTCGCCGTAGCTCCGGGTCTCGTCTCTTGCATAGTTGTGCTGGAACTGAAGTTTTTGCTCCTTCTGTCGCAGGCGCTGGATATCGATGACCGTGGAGTACATGTCCCGCATGTGGATGATCTACAAAACGGATTTCAGGATCTCTCAAGTCCTGACTACCACTTAAAGTACAGTTGAGCTCAACCGCCGCCGTGTTTTCATTTCCCTGGCTCGTAACATTCTCACCTTTGTTTCTCTGTCTCTGTTCTCATGAAGGATAGCGTTAGCGCAGATGAATATGAAAATCCCGATCCCCATGGTGAAAGGCCCGAACATCTTCATCTTCTCCGAGTGGCGATGCCGTTCCAGGAAGCGGGTGAGGACGCCTCCTGGTTGACCTGCACAAAAAAAACACGAAGTTGGAGAAATCGCATTTATTTTATTCAAGAAATGGCCATCCTTTTCAGGTTACCTTCCACGGTGGAGTTCTCCGAGGGGTTCGTGGAGGATCGTCCTCTGCCGGGCGGGTTCTGAGCCGACGACGGCGGCCAGTAGCCCAAGGTGGCCATGGCGATCCCCGCCGCCAGGACCAGTAGACCCAGGAGGAGGAAAAAGCCCGATGCGGAGTTGAGGCGCAGGCGACCGCGCACCACCACCACGTCGGTGCGCCGCTTTCGTTTTCTGGGGGAACAACACGCAAGGTAGGCTTGTAAAAATGCAATGTAATTGCTATTTAACCACTGGAAGGGTTGGAAGTGGTTGTCAAAATTTGTCAAGCTTAGTACATCAATCGCCATCTTAAAAAAAGTAAAAAACATCTAAAACAGAAGTTCACGAGTAAGTTAACAACACTTTACTTACATTAACATTCATGTAAATTTGAAATTTTTTTAACTCAAATAATACCGTAAAATGAAAGTTTTCCCTATTTTTTTTATATTACAGTACAGGGTTAAAATGTGCTTATCATATCCATCATACCTTTGACAAATTCTTTATAGTATAGTCCTGTTTTAGCTTGGCACGATGCGAGATAAACCTTGCGACCCGCCAGGCTTAAAAAGTGTCATTATTACATGTACATAACGTCTTGTTTTATTTTTAAAAAACATAAAAAATAAAAATATACACGCCGTCTAACCTCGGAGCTCCTTCTTGAGGACCGTCGGCCAAACCCGCAGACGTCGCCGGCGCGGGCCGTTGCTGCGAACGGGCCGAATCCTGGCGCTTTAGCTTAGCCAAACCCGTTAGCACGCCAGCTGCGGCCGTCATGCTTTAACCTAGCGCAAGAAAAATCAGTTCACCAGTCAAATCACGCATGGAAATTCCTCCCGTTTACCAAAGCAGATCTGCCATGTTTTTGTTTACATATCGATGGCGGCGTTCCCATGAGTCATCGCCAGCCGGCCTCGCGTCCGTGAAGAGCCAGACCGAGTTTAAAGCAAACAGCCGTCTATTTTTAGGGCCCCTTATTTACGTTGAAATGCATTTCATCGTGCCTTTGAAGCGCTAAGGAGATTAGCGCCAGCGGGCAGCCATTTTGTGCCCACCCGGCCTGACCTTCATCCATTTAATATATATTTAATCCGCTTTTTAATGTAATCAGTCCTCTTTTTGAGCCGTCTAATTCCAAATGGATTGGACATCTACTAGTGATAGTCATTGGGATTCAGGGTCACACAGACACAACCAAACCCCCACCGAAGGAACTTTCAATAGCTTCGGACGTCTATCACCGTCGCGCACGTCCTCCTCCCGTCTGGGTTTTTAATGGCTTTTAACCACAGATGGCCAATCACACGAGGAGCTTCTTTTCACTGGCGCCGTTCTTACGACGTGATGTTCTGCTCTCCAAGTACGCGTCAAACACGACGACAGGGAGGGAGGACATTTCCTTTGGCGGAGGAGAACGTTCAAGACAGAAAAACAGTGTGTGTATATATATGTGTGTATATATGTATATATATATATGTATATATGTATGTATATACGTATACACATATATATATATACATATATAAATACACATATATGAAATGTACGTTTCTAAAACTAATTAATTTTTGAAAAATCGAGACGGATTATTAATGAAATAATTCCAATTTGTAGTCATAGTAATTAACCCTGATTTTAAAAATATATATACATTTTGGGAGTATATTTGAGAAATATCTTTATTTTAGAATTATAATTTCCCCAGGATTTGTCATGTGTATTTTCTCATTGTTAGTCAGTAGTTTCAAATATTCCTGTCACGTTTCGCTATCCATCACTTAGCATTTTGATATCGCCTTCCAACAAATGCCCCCCCCTCCCCCAACATCTCTATATATAGTCCTTAAAACTGAACATTTTTCTTTCCGTAGGGGTGCTCTGAAAAATTCATAAGCCCTCATCTCCAATTACGTCAGACGCCAATGCGGTGTGACATCATCGCGGCGAGACATTGCGCAATGACTCGTTTAAGCCAAGCCAGCCTTCAATAGGTAATGACCTTTTTTTCCCCTTTTTTTTCTTTTTTGACTTGACTGAAATTCCATGAACTTGTTGACTAATAACACATGACGCGTCCTCACGTTTGCTGCTGCTAGGTGCCGCGTTTCCATGGCGACTGCCAGCTGTGAGCACAGGTATGCCATTAACACCGTGACATTGAATGGAGGGATCTTTGTGTTCCCTCTGTCAGAATCGCAGGAAAAAACATTTTCTGCAAAGATTGGCTTAACTGACATTTTCAGTGCCAATCATAAAATAAAAAATGTCAACCCTTTAATATCAAGTTAACAATACGACATGAACAAAATGTTATTTCTCATTTCATCGTCCAATCTTGATTCTATTCGTGTTTTTTTGCGACTTGTTTTTTACTATGTTTTTGTGTTTGGGCTAATTTGCACCGTCTGACATTAGCATGATTTGCTAAGCTTTAGCATGAAGCCTTTTATATCACCATATTTACTCTAGAATTCCCAGCATGCCTTTAGTAAAAGGTATTTTTTTTGTTTGGTTTATGGGTAATTATTTGCTAAGGTAGTTATAGTAGCAATATGCGTTCAAAATTCATTATTTCCATTAATTGCATAGTTTCGTACATATGTTGTTGATTTGTTGGACCCGATTTTTGGTCGTAAGTGCCTCTTATTTAGCAATTTTTTTTTTTGAAATATCAGCTTTTTTAGTCGAATACAGTTTCTATTTATTTTTCAAAGCTGGCATTGACGGCTTTTGACGTCCAATCCAATTTGACAGATGCATACAAACGTCTGACATGTTTACGGCGTGACTCAGCGTCTTTTTTGCCACGATTGAATCATCACATGCGCGATCAAGCTAGCTTTCAGCGGGGATTACTCACCCACGCATTCTCACAAAAAGCCCTGTGGAGACTTCTTCCAAGTTTTCATCGTCTTTTCAAAATCTGTTTGATTAACTGAAACTCATTTCAGTTAACGCGGGTTTATCGTTCGTTGCCCGTAGCTTCGGGGTTGGCCAGTAGAGGGCGTGCTCGGGGCTGATGCCGGGTGGTCGTAGGACATTTGAACTCCCTCAAACTGCGAGTTTATGAGGGAAACCTTTTCCTATTTATTTATTTTAGCTTCCGCTATAGTAAGAACATTCCATTCATCAACGTAAGCACAATTTGAAAGCGTAGCCATCACCAATTGGGTAAATATTGCCAACGAGCAGTGAGAAATAATTAATAGGCTTTTTAGTCTTTCATCCAATATTGAAGAACTGTGGATTAAATATGCATATGCTGTGCTAGGAGATGAAGTATGTTGCATGCTTTTGTACATTGTTTCATTTGTGGGGAAGTAGAGAACGAGGGAACTGGGGCACACATTTTATTCTTAACTCGTTCGGCGCCGTTGACTGGGATAGATGTCCAATTTTTTGACTGGAACCCATCCTATACAAAAGGATCTTTGTTTCGATGTAATTATTACTTTGTAATTGGGGGCTGACAGCACAAGTAGGGAGAGAGAGAAAATATTTAGAAAGTTTGTTGAACATTTAACACATTTTTTAAATTCTCTGTAAACCGGAAATCAATCACGTTGATTAAAGCTAAAAATAATTTTAATGAGCCTTTTGGCTCCCATCCAAACGAAAGCATCTCACCTCTTAAAAAGCCAGCTCTCGTCCCTGGAATAAATCCATCTTCCCTTTCAAAAGCCGCAGCAGTCTAATCTGTCCCCGTATTTTTCCTCTCGTCCGCTCTACTTCATCTTGCACGCTCCTTTCAAGACGAGCTTTTGTCAAATCACAAACTCCTTAAAGTGACGGCACGCGCGCTCCCCTGCGCAATAGCCGCCTGAGTTCAGCATCCAGACCTTTCTTTCCAAGTCCTCAGCGTCTGCAGCTCTAAAACGTCCATGCAAACTGTTGCAGGGCTTCTTCTTCTTCTTCTTCTTCTTGCTGCTCTTCTGCCGCCAGTGCTTCCAAACAAGCGCATCCGTGTGCGTGAACATGTGTGTGCGTCAACAAAAGGGGGAGGGACCGGGGGGAATCGCTCCTCGCTTGCCACCGCGTTTGCCTGGCAATTGAATTCGGCTAACGAGGCGTCTCTTTTACTTAGCGTCAAATGTGTGCCTCTATCGAGTTCCTCATTAGTATGTTGATTTGTGAATTGGGATTATCGTCAGGCGATTTTTAAATACTGGGAACTGAAGAAATGACAATATCAGAACAAACCGTTTTTGGGGGCTTCATTACAAAAACAAGCAAAAACCCAACTACGACCGCCCGTCTGGTCGGACACGATGAGCACACCTGCCGTTGTTTGATCGAAACGTACAGATCTGCATAGCGACTGATAAGCCAATCAAATGTGAGATGAGCACTCCTATTAAACAGCAAACAATCCATGATTATAAACAACTGTGGCTTGATGTTTTTGTACTTTTTATTTCAATCAGACGGAACCTCCAAAGTCTTGTTTTTCCATTTTTCTCCCAGATGGAGCAAGAGATATCGTCAGCCAGCAAAATCCTCGCAGATGTCGGAATGCCGCTCATTTCCTGTGTTTACACGCCAGCCAAGTGCAGCTTCTTTTGGCGTTAACGGGAGACGGCTTCCTTTCACTTGGACGCCGCGGTTGACATGACGACCCCCGTCCTTGGTAAAACGCCACGCACTCGCCGACACGCTCGTCTGACTTCTAAAAATAACTCTGGGGACCGCACATAATGCAGCTGTGCTTGTTTCCATTCCCAGAAACAGAGTTCACGAAGGCTCATCTTTAACGTATTGCCTGCCATCGACATCGATAGACGTCCGATCCATTTAGACTGGACAACCTCTTCTCGTGGCACAACAACAAGGCACTCTAATGCAAACAAAAATGTTATTTTATGGGGTCAGAATATTTTTGTCCCCTGTCCTAATTCTGAAATGGTTAAAAAAAAAAAAAAAACGTACACGCAATTTAACCTCATTTGAGTCCAACATAGTTCAGGATTTTCCCCCGTAAAATGCAAAATATGTACTTTAAAACTGTGATAAGTATCCTCTTAATAATGTCAAGTACATGGGCGATTAATCATTCCATTTGCAGAGATATTAGACAGTAGTAGTTTTCACTAGTACATTAAGTATACATCTGAAATAATGGGGAAATACAGTAGTTGCTCCTTTTTGTGCTAATTAAGACTTTGGTTCCCTCTTCTGGTCAGATTGTGTAAGACACGCTATCACGCTGAAGTCGAATATTTTTTTTTGTAAATTTTGCTTTAAAAACTATTTTGACCTCATTGTAGTTCAGTATCAGAAATCTAGTACAGTAGTAGAAAGAAAATACTAATAAGATACAGTTTTAGTACACTGAATTGGCTAAATAATGAAAGTATAGTTTCTTAGCTTGTAAAAAAATCAATAACATTATGAACAGTAATGCAAGGAATTAAAACTCTCCCACTAGAGGGCAGTAACATACCTGAATGCAAACGCCACTCTTAAGGCTTGCGTCTCATATACTTGTTTGCACGTCTAAGAAAGAAAAAAAACTCCAATTGTGCCATTCGTATCTCAAGGTAGCAAAATACAAGGAAATGTGTGAAACAGTTACTCTCCAAAAAAAATAAAAATAAAGAAATAAAGCACTAAGGCCTGCGGGGCAAAATCCCTCTCAGGATTTTGTGCCGACTTCTTAGACGTAATCTTGTTTCTAATAATCCACCTGCTTCTCCCACGCTCTCTTTCACCCAGACGCCAACCAACGACCACATGTGGGTCCAAGGTGGCCTCTCGTTCTCACAGCGCAACCATTCATGTTGTTGGACTACTGCTGCCGATGTTGTGGATTCACGCTCATCAAGCGACATGGAGCCGCCTCGCTCAAGACCGCACCCAGTGACACCTGGGTAAGGATACGAAAATTGCCTCGCGCTATCACTGAACAAAGGTGCTGAGTTAATGGCGGCAACGGGTGAAATTGAGCCCGTTTCAAAATGCATTGCTACTGAAGTGAAGTCTCATCCGGAGAGGGAAATCAAGAAAACGGGGTTAGCTGATGACTTCAGAAGCGCTAAGCCAATTAACGGTGGCTCAACGGGGGTCCGCCTCCGGACATCAATGTCCACGCCGCCACTAGAAATTTAATTGCATAAAAAATACACCACTTTTGTGGTCTGTACCGGTACGACATGTTTTGAATTGACTTATTGGCCGTCAGAGATTGCTAGCACTTTTCTGCTCCAATATTTGTTCCTTAAAGTAATTTGGTGTTGTCGTTTCTTCTCAGGTGGTTCTGCAGAACCTGCTGATGTGCATGGTCTGCTTCTACTCGCTCTACTACATGGTGGTTAGCGTTTGCATCGGACTACTCAGGTACTCCAGCAATCTAATCAGCGCCTGCTATGTTCAGATAGCCGCAGGCTATGCTAAAATTAGCGGGAGGCTCGTGGGAAATCCTGCCTCATTTTGCTTCAAAATGACATAGAAATTAGCATCTTTATGCTAATAGTGGTAAATTGGGGCTTTACAAAGGTGGAAATAATCAGTTGTCAAGTTGAAGTTATTTAGTCTTTTGCTAAATTCCTTTTTTTGTTTTTTAAATGTCAGGATGGGTATTTCATCATGATCTAACCTTGAATCACTATGTTTTCAGGGTTCATGAAATCAACAGTCTACTGGCACCATTTGACTACACCACACAACCATCATGGCAGAACCCCAAATTTCTGGGTGAGTCATCTCAGCGCCGCAGAAACCTCAAACGGAGTAACTGCCGTAAAAGCACGTCTTTGCCACCGAACAAGTTGAAGGACACGGGTGTCCCCGCAGTGGGCGTCATTTCCACAGAGGTCACATACGTTCTGGGAGGACTGGTGTTCGCCTGGATCGTGGAGGAGTGGGTTTGGGACTACGCCATCACCGTTACGCTCCTGCACGTGGCCATGACTGTTGCGGGTAAAAAAAACAACTTCTTTGACTAATAGTCTATTTTTATTTAGTTTTTTCCCCCTTTTATTTCTACAGTGATGTCAGATTTCCCCTCAACCGAGCATTGGTGGATCGCACTGGGTCAGAATATATTACTTATTTTGAATTCCAAATTCCTTTTTAAATGTCCAACTGTCTTCTTGTCCTCTGCAGGTTCTGGTTTAGTGATGATGATATTTGGAGGGCAGGTGCTGGCTTATAAACTTTTCAGGAATAATTTTGTTTCGCCGGCCGAGCTGCAGAACTTCTGATTGGTCCTCAGGAAGCTTCATGGGAAGATTGCCAGTCTTTCTAACTTGTTTTTGTAAAACAAATAACATAGCATATGTCAAATTGTATTCCCCTCTTGTACAAATGACCCATTATTTATGTTAAAAATAATGTGCAGCTACTGTGTATTTTTATTTAATTGTTTCTTAAACTGTTCCATTTTAGCCGTTGGTTATACATATTAAACTCTGAAGGCAAATGCATGCATTGATACTATTTGGTGATTTTTATTCAGGTAGGTTGACACAGGAGATATCTCCATATTTTAAGGAGAATACAAGTAAGTTTCAATATTTCTGTTAAATTGATTAACTTTTAAAGAGAATTCCACGGTGACGGCTGTGTTCCTTTCTTACTGATATTTTTGCAGGGGCTTGAACGCACCATTTTGGAATAGACAACGTGATTTTTTCCCCTTTTTGTGCAGGTGGTAACGTGACACTCCGGTCAACTCGACGTGCATAACTTT
Source organism: Stigmatopora argus (assembly GCF_051989625.1). Lineage (NCBI taxonomy): Eukaryota > Metazoa > Chordata > Actinopteri > Syngnathiformes > Syngnathidae > Stigmatopora > Stigmatopora argus. The sequence goes on from NC_135405.1 coordinate 12,300,794, forward strand.
ATTAAAAAGTGAAAGCAAGAAGAAAAAAAATAGAATTTACTTCGCCAAAGATTTTTCTAAGTTAACTCTAAGATGTCATTTAACGGAATACAAAAGAGACTGCAGCAGGTTGTTGATGGAGCCCGAAATCTTGTGAGTTTGTCGTCGGCAAATTCGCTAATTGCTAACCAAGCTAAATTGGCTTGGATTAATTCATATTTTTAAATAAGAACAGTCGGAGTATTCACATTTTTGCAACAGGAAGTAAAGTTAGAAAAATGTATGGCTACCATAACGGCAGTTTAAATTGTTTAAAACCTGTCGAATCTGCCATTTTGTACATAATTGATTCCATCTCCGCCTGTCTATAAAAATGACTTTAAAAATTTGATTTCTTAACTTCTTAAGGCAGAATACCATCTTAAGGTCCTCAGTAATTGGAGATAAGGGAAGTAAAATCATTTTGGTGTATTTTTAATGTTACTAATTGTGTTAAAAATCTCTATCTAGAGTCCATTTGACCAGCTAGAGCAGCAGATGGACGACATTCTGGGGAATGGGGGGGTCCTGAAAGAAGTAGTCCAGCCTGGAGACGGCCCCCTTGTGCCTAAAAATGCTACTGTATTGGGTAATTATAAATAATTCATTGAATCAATCTATAAACATCCAATTCATGATTCCCTGCTGCCTTTCGGCTCAGCGCATTACTCCAGCTACTTGGAATACTCGGACCTGCCGTTCGAGACCACCACTCATTTGAAGTATCCCCAATTTTTAAAGCTGGGCCGAGGTGAGAATATCAAGAACGTGAACACGGTGTCTTTTTGGAGACTAACAATTTGGTTTGGATTCCAAAACAGACGTGTCGCAGCTGGGAATGGGGCTGGGCCGAGGTGAGAAGATCAACAACGTGAACACGGTGTCTTTTTGGAGACTAACAATTTGGTTTGAATTCCAAAACAGACGTGACGCTGCTGGGAATGGTGCTGGGCCTGCTTTCCATGAGGAAAGGCGAGTTCTCTCGCTTCCTGCTGCAGCCGCGCTACGCCTACGGAGACATGGGCTGCCCGCCGCTCATCACGGCCGCGGCCCGTGTTTTGTTCGAGATCCAGATCGTCGACGTCCTGGACTTGGGATTAGTGGACGAGTTGCTCCAAATGACTGCCGTGAGGGAGCGTCGAGAGCGACAAAGCCTTCGTTTAACGTCTCCAACTGAGGTTTTTGTCTTCAGGAGGAACAAAACGAGGTTCCCTTGTCCAAACTGCTGGAAGCCGTGGACACGCTCCGCACTTTGGGCAACAGATGGTTCAGACAGAGTCACTACGAAAAAGCCCAGAAGTTTTACAAGAAGGTAACGGTGACAGCGCCCACTCATTTTCTTTTCACACCACGACAAGTTCTGACTCTCCCTTCATTTCTCTTGGACAACAGGCACTGGAATTGCTGAGAAACAGAGTGACGCACGACAGCAATGAACTTAAGGCCGTCCAGGGGGCGCTGTTGCCGCTTTACCTCAATCTGTGCTTCACTGCTTTGCGTCTGGAAAAGCCACAGAAAGCGCTCAAGTACGCCAAAAGCGCCCTGGATATCGACTCTAGCAGCCCCAAAGCGCTCTACCGCTGCGCGCAGGTCGGTCTCGCGTCGCATTTATTTTATTTTTTTTGCACGTGAGCGCACTGTCGTAAACACCAGGCGTACGTGGAGCTGCGGGACTACGAGAGCGCTCACCGATGTCTCGTCAAGGCCCAGGCCAGGAAGCCGTTTGACGGCGACCTCAATAACCTTCTGAAGAGGGTCGCCCTGTGAGTAGATAGCCAAGCGCCTGTGTAAAAAATAAATCAATAAATAACATGGCTGTACTTTTTATCGCAGGTGCCGCACAAGCAATTTGGACAAAGAAAAGAATTTGTGCGCCAAAATGTTTCCAGGCTTTCAGCGCAGTGAGAATGGTAATGTATCTCCTCTAGGTTTGATAATGATATGTAAACAAAATGTTTTATACAAAAATAGGTATTGGGAAAAAGTCAACTACTCAAAATAGTTGTCAATTTATTTTCAGATGATCCGAGTGAGTAAGGAACAAGCATCAATCCTCAGTCCAACCACGACGTTATTTAGTTGGAATGTATGTTCTCGTTGATTTTTCAACTTCATTCATTTTCTGTCATGTTGAGCGTTTGCCATTGTTTCTTTCATTTTGGCTCTGCTGCACTCAGCAATAAATCTTCATTTGCTACCTGTGTTGTAAACAATTAGCTTCTCGCGTCTTATTTTGGTTACGCTAGCTCTCGCTATCAACTCCGTGCACTTCCCCACCACTTAGCCTGCTCCTTAATGGCCGCGTAAAGATGGAAGAGAGCGATGAGTGGAAAGTTGAAAGGAAGGATGGCACAGGATCGGAAAAAGGGGGAGGGGCAAGAAGCAGGACAATCTGATTGACCTCTTTGGCTAATCGACTTGCCTGTGTGTGTGTGTGTATGTGTGTCAATGTGTGTGTGTTGACATCATCCCCGAGCACATGGTGAGAAGGTCGCCCGTGGCGAGGAAGACGGCACGCTTGGATCTAACATGGTCCCCAATCTGTCTTTCTACCTTCACCTCCGGTAAGAAATACTTTTGTTCTACCTGGGGCCGCACTTTGGGTCCTCCTTAGAAATGTTTCTTAAGTAACATTCAAGTACACACTTTTGGTTAGCTGACAAATGGAAGAATATGCAGGAGTGTTTAAAAAATCGGGGGCCTTTTCTTCACTCGTTACCTAATATGGCTGTGGGCATCACAAGGCGTCTTTTAGGTACGCTAGATTTTGTCTTTTGGCCTCATAAATATATTCCGAGGAATGAAAGAATAATAATTAGCTTTATTTTAAGTACAGGGAAACGTTAGCAGAAAATATTGACTGTTAAGATGCTCAATTAATTAAAATAAAGAAACATACTATTAATATTACATTATTTTGAAATATGGAATAACTTAAATAAAAGACATTTTAAAAAAGTACAGTAGTATGTATTTGATTTGATTTTTAATGTAGAGAAATCCTACACTTAAATGCCTCACCAAACACATCATATGCCCTCCCTGATCATTCATTGGTCAAAATGTTAAATGCGGAAGTTAACGCCAGCAGAAAAGTGGCAGAACAAAAAAAATATATATCTATTTATATATTACGTTCTCTATTACCCCGCTATCATTTAATTACTTAACAAACAACCCATTTTATTATTTTTTAGTGTCTATTCGTAAAGTTTAAAAAAAGCGTGCGTTACTTTTAGCATCATTTCCAGTCTTGGACTGCAGGGGTCGTCGCGACTTGAAACTTGTCCCCAGTCCTCCCAACCAATCGCGCCGAGCTATTCCGTCGCTGATCCAACCCACGTCGCGACGACACACTTGAATTGTAGCGGAAGACGTTCAAGGCAGGAAAAAAAGTTGCACCATGAGTCGGTAGCGTCTAGCAACCGACGGCGTACACTCGCAATGGAGCGCCGTGTGGACGCCACATTGTCCTTCAAATAGAGGCGAAAGGCGGCAGCGGGGTGAAATATGAGCCGGCAGCAGGAGGCCCAGGGAGTGGTCTTGACGGGTTACCACAGCAACGCCGAACTCTTGTCGCAACCTGGACTGGCCGTCGGGTGCCCAACAGGTCCGGAACACGACCCCCAAGCACCCAGGTGGGAGTCCCGCCGGCTAAAATACTACTTCTAAAACTTAAGCACCCCCATTCTGACTTGTGTGTCAGCCAATTCAGTATCAGTTTGACTGCAGTAACGTGTTCAAAGTTGCCTATAGCCTCGGGATGTGCATTTTTGGAAGGGAATTGTTTTTTTTTAGTTGACGTCATAAGACGTCCAATTCGTTTAAACTGGGTTGCCAGGGTCAAATGGTTTGGACGTCTATTGCCGTCAATGGCAGGGACACAAACACATATTCAGAGTTTACACCAGTATATCTGCACAGTGAAAGTAGGGATGCCCAACATGTTTTCTGGGGGTAAAAATAAGTACAAATGCAAAGGCTAAGTTGACAGGAATTTAAACTTTATTTTAACCCATTAAGAACAGCAATGGACGTCCAATCCATTTGAAGTGGGAAGACTGACATGACTTCATTCGCCACCAGCTCTTCCATTTCAAATGAGTTGGACGTCTACGAGTGACAAACTATCTTTAGCAGTCCGGGTCCAAGGTCGCGTGTCAAGCTGTTAAATGAGTAACAACCCGCTGTAGATGTGTGACATATGTTGTCATTCCAAAACAAAATTGGCTTCAAGAAACGTCACAATTCCTCAAAAACGATTTGCTTTTTGACTTGATGAATGCCGGCCTGCCTCGTATGTCTTCTGCTTTTTCTGTCTTCCTATTGTCAGTGTCACATGATGAGGAACACGTGTTTTTTAAAGGACCCAAAATAGTCGCTTGCTCTATAAAGGGTTAAAACTTTAGTGTCAGGAAACAAAAGATTAAAAATAAATCACTTGCCCCATTTAACATTTAATGCTCCCAAGTGTCCAAAAACTTTTTAATTAAAAAAAAAAGTTACTTGCCCTATGAAGGGTTAATGCCCCACAAAAAAGTTCATTTTTTATGATCAAAAATAGTCACTTGCGCTGTAAAGGGTTAAAGGAAATACATTTCCGTTAGTAAACCAAAATGAGAATATTTGTAAATATTGGTCGCATTTTTATTTATAGTCTAAATATATGAACATTTTGAAATTCCTGTTGGTTGCAGAAAAAAGTTTGGCCAAATCAGGAAATGACGCAATCGTTTTCTCATAAAATAGACGCCGCTAAATTTAAAACTCTTTATATGAATGGATCATTCCAAATGTCTAAAAAATAAAAGTCAATATACTTTAACCACAAAAATGACTAGCGATAACTTCACCACATTAGAATGTGAACAAAACAACAATAAAACCACGCTAGCTCTAGTATTGTTGCATTTGTTCCAGATGACCAGACCGGCCCCACAAAGCCGAAAAAAAACATGGCATCACATTGCAGCCTTTGTCTGCCTTCCCACAACAAAGCGTGTGCGCTTGCCACACGCGTGTTTGTCCGTCCTATTTTCACATTCATTGTCTCTTCTTGCTCGGCAGAAAATTGCAGCTGTCCTCGGTCGTGCCAGGAAATGCTATCGACTTCCATCGACTAAAAACCATTGAATTAACATGCCCTGAGTTTTCCTTCCATAGGAAATGACATCATCGCCATAACCAGGTCAGATCGTAATGGCCGAATTCCCCAAATAATTAAAACATTTTTTTTAAAATTATTCCTCCAGCCTGCCTTCTCAGCTGTCGTATTTTCCGCACTATAAGGCGCAATTAAAACTCAAAATTTGCATAGTGCGGAAAATACGGTAGCGGTGATATACCGAGGCGCCGTGCCAAGGCACCCTCGAGCCTAGGCGCGCACTGGAGTAATCCAAGTGTCAGGCTTCACTTCCTGTTTGCAGCTGCCCGTGCGTGCGGGTTATCAAAAGTGGGACAAAGCATTGGCGATGGCGCAACGTGTCCCGGCTGCGTCATAAAAATGACAAGGGCGCAATGTTCCTTCCGTGCGAGAAGAGCCTCTTTTGTTTTCGCAAAATTACGTGCAAATGAATGGGAACAAATACAAACGTTTGACAGCCATTGACTGCAATAAACGTCAATTATTTGCAGTGTTTTGCTCCCATTGTCAATTTGTCACATTCACTTTTTTTGTCAATGTATTCATTTAAATTCCCACAAAAATGTGTTTCATGTTTCAACGTACAATTTATAACGCTGTCAGATGTCTATTTGTGTCTTTTTCTCGGTAACGCCTGAGGTGGGCGTGGCTTTTGATCGGGTTCAATCATTAACTCCCGCTGTTTGCTCACATGCCGCTTTTTTTTCTCTTCTCAATTTTTCTGTGGCAGCCGAAGGACCGGCCACTACAGCGTCCAGCAGAACCGCAATGCGACCCCCACCGTGGAAAACCAGCGAGGCCGGGTTTCCGTCTGCTCCGATCCAGGTAGCGGGTCGCCGGCGCCATCGTCGTGTCAGCGCTGCAACTCTCAGGTACGCTAAAAGAAAAATCCACTTTCTGGGGATGCTTTGCTCTCAAGTCTTCTCATTTTGAAGTCGGCCTCACAGTTCTGGGGTCGTGGGTTCGATCCCAGGTCGATCTGCACTATGTGGAGTTTGCGTGGGTTTTCTCCGGGTACTCCGCTTCCCTCCCACGTCCCAAAAACATGCCTGCTATGCCAGCTTGTTGAACACTCTAAATTAGCCCTAGCTATGATTGGTTGTCCTTTGTCTCCTTGGGCCCTGCGATTGGCTGGCCACCGATTTAGTGTATGGTGCCTGTAGTTAACTGGGATAGGCTCCAGCACCCCCAGGAAAATTTGACCGAGACACTCCCATTTATTTTAAACGGTCCCGTGGCAAAAATAATAATAATAATAAGAAGAAGTGACCTAAAAAAATGTTCTGGTCAGGACTCTCTGGATGAGCTGGAGATGGACGACTACTGGAAGGAGGTGGAGAACATCACTTGCTCTGCGGAGAAGGCGGGGAACGAGGCCGCCAATGAGGAAGAGGAGCAACTCAAACCCCCTGACGGTGGGACGCCTCCTCAACTATATGCTGCTTTTCTTTGTCTCCATTTTGAGCTTCCTTGTGCCCTTGAGCAAACAAGTTCTTACTTCCTCTTACCACCTCTTGTCATTTTTCAGACATGCAAGTATGTCAACCATATGATGTTGTTCACATTGCAGGAAATGATGCTCTTTTTTTCTTCTTCTTCAGAGGGCGAGCAGGAAGAAGCCTGGCTGATGGAGGCGGGGCTAGCGAGGCTTTTTGACGGTTCCCTAGCAGCCGACCAGGAGCAGGTTTCGACCGATTGTCGTCACGAATGAATGCAAATGACACGCCAATTAAGACACACTCACACGTCTCCAGGAAGAAGACAACGCCGCCTTCTTGTCCACGCTGACCCGAGCGCAAGCGGCGGCGGTGGAGCGACGTTTGACTACGTTACAGCAGACGCTAAGGAGGCGCAACCGTCAGCAACTGCCCGACGTGCGGGATATATTTCGACCGCCCGAAAAGGTCCGGACACGCCCGTCGTTTAAAAAAAAAAAAAGTAAATGGGACTCGGAATTGATCCCTGTGGCGCCTCAATTGTATTGAAAAAATTAATGTATCATTATTTAGCTTAGCTGAATTAGCAGTTTGTGTTCCATCTGTAAATCGTTTGCTGGCGCAGCTTTTCTCGAAATGAATCTGGGAAAAACTCCACTCAATCATCCTAAATGTCTCTAAAAGGTGGAAATGTTGTCTTTTGACAGAACAAAGAGCCACGTGAGGTCCAAGAATGTAGCGAGAGCCCCCCAAACGACGCCAGCTCAGCCGGTAACAACGCACTAATGCATTAGCGTCATTACTCAGCTACACACTCAAATGTTCCACCCATACATAAATACTCCCTTCCACTCACTCGGCCTTGATGTAACGGCTTTTAACGGGGGGTAATTCAAAAGCTTCCCGAGCCACTCCAACTTGTTAGCCAAACATTTCAAACGCCGCCGCCTTTTAGAGAAACGCGTGCCGGTAAAAGTCATTTTCTTAGGTGGTCGGGCTGCCTAAAAAGTGCTTGAAATGTCCCTTTGTCGGCAGAAGCGGAGACTGTGATGAACGTGGACGTGGCCTTTTCGGAGCAGGCGCTCACTTACAGGGAAGAGCGACCTCTCCTCGCTGTTCAAACCAGCCCTAACTCACCGGATGATAAGTTACCGGTGAGACAAGTGCTTTCAAGCCAGCTTGATCGTATCAAAAGTGTTAAAAGTGGGTCATTTTAGAACTCAGTAGTGACCTCCGGTGGTTGCAGCGTGTATTGCAGATGAATTACGAACAGTTCATTAACAAAAACAATTTAAAAATGGAATTTCATGTTTGCCTTTGGGATATTGAGCCGGTCTGAAGCCTTATAGTCTGGAAAATACATTACGTTTTTTAAAAATATTGTTTTTTTTTAATCACAGTAAAATAGTTCTTTTTAAAAAAATCGTGTTGGTATTTCCCCTTTTATTTTTAATTTTTTTAATTAAAATTTATTTTGAAAAAATATATTTAAAACATTTTTAAAATAATAAAATAGAAGGGAGACCATTTTATGTGGGTTAAATTTTGATTAAAAAAAGAATTTAGAATTTAGATTGTCGGTTGATATGATGATGTTGTTAAATATTTTGTAAACAGTTGATGTGATAGTTAGCAGCTGCCTTTCCCTTTTCAGAACTTCAAGCTCCTGAAAGATAAAACCGGGCAAACCAGAGTTGGCCATTTGTCCTCGCCAGATATGAAAAAGGTACCCCCCCCAAAATGGAGTGCACTTAAACAGAATCCACGTCACCATTTTGCCCTGCGACCTTTCTGTACCAGGTCCGTAGGCTGGCCTTGGTGGAGATGACGGCTCTTTTCGACACCGCCGCCATCGACCTTAAGCAGCAAAAGGCGGTCAAACTGAAAACCAAAGGTACCAACCAACCAACGCACCCATCGCTATACCTTCACCTCTCACTTGGATTCCTCTTTCCTAGAAAGCGGTTTGTTCGGGGTTCCCCTGGTCACGTTACTGGATCAGGATCAAAGAAGGGCCCCTGGGACCAAAGTACCTTTCATCCTGCACAGGGTTAGCGTGCTTCCTTAACATAACAATTACAGTAATACCTTCATTATCGCGCCAAATATATCAGAAAATATTCGGCTACTGCGGCAGGGCTCGGAAGCTAATAACCACGATAAATGTTAGCGTATGTTGTCCCCTCTTTAGCTCATCAGTCACATCGAAGAAGAAGGACTGGACACGGAAGGCCTGCTCAGGATTTCCGGCGCCGCCACCAGAGTCAAGGTAGAAAAGCGTTGTTTACGCTTTAGCCAAGAACAACAAAAAAAGCCCACTGACGTCCCACCCCCAGTCCCTATGCCTGGAGCTGGAGTCCCGCTTCTACGACGGCACGTTTCCGTGGCAACAGCTGAAGCAGCACGACGCCGCCAACCTCCTGAAGCTGTTCATCAGGGAGCTGCCGCACCCGCTGCTCACCGTCGAGTACCTCAACGCCTTCGTCTCCGTCAACAGTAATAGAATTTATTATTATAATTTTTTTAAATGCATTGTAGCAGTTACATAACTTTTTTTTCTAAAAATATGTGCAGATTTAATTCCCTCCTCGTGTTTAACAGCCATTATGACGACAGGATTGGCGGTAAATGACGGTCAAATAAATGAAAATAAAGTTTGAATAATACACGACAGACATAAAAATATGGATACTTTGCTTAGCCGAGCGACCGCCATTTTTATACGGCACAAATACTCCATCGACGGCGATAGACAACCATTTGGCAGCAATTATTAGCGAGGCTAAGTGTCTATTGCTGTCGATTTATTTCTTTTTTAATTTTTTTTCTCCAAAATAAATGCTCTTCTTTTGCTAACTACCACAACGTATACTCTGTTAACATTTCAAGAGCTGCCTACCAAGAAGCAACAGTTGCAGGCTTTGAACCTACTAGTCCTCTTGTTACCCGAGGCCAATCGGGATAGTTTAAAGGTAAAAATCAAATATCAAAATATAATAGTAGGCATTCCACTATGTAAAAAAATGAAAAGCTAAAGCATCTTTTTGTTATTTTTCCTTAAACAGGCGCTGACGGAGTTCTTCCATCGCGTGACCGAGCACCAGGCCAAGAACAAAATGACCCTGAACAACGTGTCGGTCGTCATGGCGCCCAACATCTTCATGTTCAAGGGCTGCCGCTCAAAGGTCACGGAGCAGCAGGAGCTGTCCATGGCGACCGGCACGGCCAACATCGTGCGGCTGCTCATCCGATACCAGAACCTCCTGTGGACGGTAAGCACGCCAACGGAGCTTTTCCACGTCGACCGCGTTCTCTAACAGCGCCAGTGGGCCTCTGCGTTCGCGCGGCAGGTGCCCAAGTTCATCCTGACGCAGGTCCGGCAGCAAAACACGGAGAGCCAGCGCAAGCAGAACAAAGAGCGAGCCATGAGAAAATTGCTGAAGAAGATCACCGCGGACAAATTGCCCGACAGAGTGCTTCCCGAGGTAGCTAAAATAACTTCATCGAGTCACTTTTCTCTCTTTTTGACCCTCAAAACTGGCCAAAAATGGCGGTTGAAAACGTCAAAATACCTTCCGTGAAGGCACAATAAGTTGTCTTCATATGGGAAAAGCACACGGTAAGCCAAGTTTGTTCCCAAGCAGGAAACCTCGCAGGGCTTCATCCGCGTCCACGCGCCGCAGCTCAGTAAAGTATCCATGGCGCTACAGCTGACCGAAGATCTGCAGGCGTCTGACGTTCTCACGCGCTTTCTCAGCCAGGACAGGTTGGAGCTCCACCGGACACGCCGTTTGGCTCTCCCCTGCTCTGACACTTCTTTTTCCTCACTAGTTCCGTGGCAGCCAAGCGAGAAGACCTGCGCCTCTACGAGATTGGCGGAAACATCAGTAAGTCCCAGGATTCTCGTACCGTCTTTTTTTCCCCCCCCGAGTCCTCACGAGCGTCCGTCCGCAGAGGAGCGATGTCTGGATGGGGAAACCTTCATGAAGGACCTCTTCCAGCTCAACCCCGCAGCCGAGTGGGTCATCAAGGCGGCGCAGTAACGACGACTCCAGGTCAGAAGACCTCGACGCTACGGCCTTTAAACCACCCAAAGTGTTCCTACCACGTTCGTTTATTTTAAGAAAAATGTCCATTTGCTAACATAACCTGTGAAATGCTTCTATTTAAGCGTCAATGTAACCACTAATTTCTACTTGAATGGTCTTCGTAAAGTCGTGAGAGGTTTGAAGCCATGACCTGCGCAAACGAGATAGCGGCGAGCTTTTTCAAAAAAGAGGTGGGTCTCGACAAATTATTTTATCCTCCAATATCTAAATCCTGTGTTTTGTTACTTGATATGCTGCCTTCTGCGTGTATCACAGTGCATTTTGGGGGGATTGTGTATAGTTGTAATAGCATGCTCCTTTTTAAGATGTTTTAAACAATGGAATAATGCCTCGTCTTATTTCTTTTTACTAGGATTTCAAATCAATACCATGACTGATCTTGCTTTTCCAATGACCACTCTGACTGCATGTAAATATACCTTTAATTAACTACTACGCCCTGTTATGTGTGTTTTGTTTTTAAATCTTTTACTGCTAGCCAACTGAATTCAAATATGTAAAGGTGTCCTATCCTCATTAATGCCAGCGAATGAGTAAAAAAAATGTACAGTTGTAGAGGCGTTGAAATGTCGCCCTCCTGTGGTAACTCTGAGTTATGACATGTACCTGATAAAATGTTACCTGTATTTTTAAAGTGACATCATAAATTGCGTGCTAAGTTATTTACTTATTTTTTTCAGCTCCCGGAAAAATTATTTTACAATTGATTATCTTAACTTTTTAACACGTCACCCGAGAATATTAGAAAAAAAGACGCTTGTGGAATAACTCTTGGACCACTGCTCAAGCGCAAACTATTAAAGTTGATATTTAATATTAAACATTTCGTCAGCTTGTTTTTGTATAATGGACCCGCCCATGCTAAAACTAACTGTGTATGCACCCGATTGGCTTCTCCATCACTGACTGCCGCTGATTGGCTACAATGCCACATATTGCGCAGTGATTCGTCAAAACTGCGAACCCCCGCAGGTGCTGGGCGTGCATTGATTGGTCGTATGGCGACAACCGGAAAAGCAAGTAACAGAGCTTAGTACTCAAGTCCTATTGCTCTACAAAACGTTCTGTTTGTCCTATAGCTACTCGTTATTTAAGGTAAATATTAGAAATAATGACGTAGTTGGCCAACTATTTTATTCCTCTGCTGTGTCGCGCGTTGCTGCTTTCCTACGTTTTTATTGAACGAATACAACTCGAACAAGCTAACCGGCGGACGTCTGTTCTGTTTAGCCTAGTTAGCATATTTGACAGCTACGAGCGTTCAACATTTATAACACTTGGGACTTATTAAGTCTTCGAGACGAGTGCGGGCTGCACGGCTTTCACGCCGCACTTGGCTCGACTAAATAGCGTCACTCGTCGTAACGTGACGTAATTGTTGCTGAATGTACGGGGACAGAAGAAGCACCAGTTAGCGGCTTGCCATGGCGAGAGCCTCGCTATTTTGCACCTTTTTCCTCCTTGTGGTCTTCACCTGCCCAGTAACAGCTGGTAAGTATGTAAATAACTACTTTATTGGGGTTTAATTACATGCTAGGCTTGCATTGGGATATGGCATACCGGACTAGCTATGTTCTGTTTTTTGGGGTAAAACAACACGGGGCTCTCTTTAAATGGACTTGTTGGTGTTTTCCAGACGAGGAGCCAAATGGGAATGACGGACAAGAGTTAAAGGTACGATTTTTAGCATCGTGGGATACATGAGACCTACCACATGAAAAAAAGCCTCCATAACATATCTGAAAAGTCTCCATGCAGCTCAATGAGGCATTGAAATTGTGCAACCAGAGTCAAATTATTGCCAATGTCCTTTTCCTCGCCAGTCATATCACGACCCCGAATCGGAGGAGGACGACATCCGTTTGAATTCCAAAATTGTTGAAGCCCTTTCCTCAACTGAGCCTCCCGATGCATCAGAAGAAGAGAAGCAAACACCAGACCTTCTGCCAGGAGAAATAAAAGAAGACCTGCCAGAGCAATATGTAAAAGTAGAGCAACCTAAAGAAGGTAAAATGATACTTTAGTGCAAAACACCTGGAGAAAAATTCTCCCAGCATGCATAGCATCTGTCAACTTTTTCATAACATGCAAGAATGAGCACAGTCTACTTTTGCTGACTCATGACTTTACCAGCCTTGACACTCCCATGAGAAATACCAAACACTGCGCACCTGTGCCTCCTATTTTATCACACAGAATGATTACAAATGTGTATATTATTATTTTCCATTTTTAGTTGTTTAATATGCATGCTTTTTGATAACTACTTCAGTTTATACTCTGTAAATAGTATACAACAGGTGCCCTAATTCAATAGAATATTCCACAACAAAAGTTTCAAATAAGAGACAATATTTACTGGTTTTAACCCCTTTTTTAAAGACGTTTAGTTTTAAATTAACTAAAATGAAAAAGAAATAAGGAATTAAGTTTGTCACTAGACCAATCCATTTAAACTATTCAAATGGATTAGATGTCTGCGGGACTCCAAAAAAGAGGATTTAGACCATATTTAGGTGTATAAACAATTTAAAATAAAAATTAAAAAACTAAAAAGAAAAAGAAAAAAGAAAAACAGGTTGATTACAGAAACCGTGCTGCAAAATGTTGCCACTAGTCCAGGGGTGGGAAAACCGGTCCTCGAGGGCCGCTTTGGGTGCAGGTTTTTGTTCCAACCGATCAGGAACAGACATGTTGACCAATAAGATTTCTGTAGAAAACAAGAAGCATCTGACTGCAATCCACTGATTGCAATTGTATGACATCAGATTGGTGAAAAGGTGTCTTCTTTCTGGGTTGGAATGAAAACCCGCACCCACTGCGGCCCTTTGTGGAATAGTTTGCCCACCCCTGCACTAGTCGGAAACCCCTTCCTCACAATGACTTATTACTGTATATTTAATTTTCTTTTTTTTTTTTTCTTTTTTAGTTCCCGTTGTGAACGGCGGCACCGCCGACGGTGAGCCCTGCGTCTTCCCCTTCCTCTTCCAAAGCAAAGAGTACTCGGACTGCACCACCAACGGTCGAGGGGATGGACGATTCTGGTGCTCCACCACGTATAACTACGACCGGGACAAAAAATGGGGTTTCTGCGAGAGTAAGTCTCAAAAATAGCACTGGCAAAAGTGCACTTTTTTTTTTTAATAAACGTTTGACTCGTTCCTCAAAGCCGATGAGCAGGCGCAGCTGAGGATGCAAGCGGAGGATGCGGAAGACGAGTACCAGAAATTCTTGCAGAGGCTGAACAGCACCACCAGGAAGAGCCAGAGGAAAGTGTAAGTGGCCATTTTGGCTCTGTTGTCCGCTGGCTTCTAATTCGACGTCCTCCAGGCTGTACGAGATGTTGCTCAGAATCGCCGAGGGGGGACACCAGCGCGCCATGGAGAAGGTGGCCTACGCCATGTTGTTCGGGGATTACTTGAGACAAAATGTCAGCCGGGCCAGGGACATGTTCGAGAAGCTCGCCGTGGAGGGTTCGCCCAAAGCGCAGACGGTAGTTTGGGAGATGAAAAAATATGTCAAGGGGAAATTATAGTTATTTTTTTTGCTGTGTTTACGTGATGATTCTGCGACAGGCTCTTGGGTTTTTGTACGCTGCAGGACTTGGAGTCAACTCAAGTCAAGCTAAGGTGTGTCTTTATATATTTTCATACACCCCTACAACTTGGGTATGCTTTTAGGATTATTATTTTTATATCTTAATTATGTTAATTAGTATGCTACCTTCTGTACTTGCAGGCTTTGGTCTACTACACTTTTGGCGCCCTGGGAGGCAACTTGATTGCTCGGATGATTTTGGTCAGTTTTCCCTCGCCGTTTTTAAACCCACGTGGCTTTAAATGATATGTATCTTCTTCAGGGCTACAGATACTGGGGCGGCGTGGGCGTCCCCCAAAGCTGCGAGTCCGCGTTGACCCACTACAAACTGGTGGCCAACCAGGGTGAGAGAACCTATAGACTTTGTCCGCTCGGGACCGGGCTCTGGACATGTTTTTTTTTTCTTAGTGGCCAGCGACGTGTCCCTGACGGGGGGCTCGGCCGTGCAGAAAATCCGACTCCTGGACGAGCTGGAGAACCCGGGCTCAACCAGCGGCATGCTGGAGGAGGACCTCATTCAATACTACCAGTTTCTCGCCGAGAAGGGAGACGTTCAAGCGCAGGTTCGAAGCGTCTCGCCTCCGATTGACAATGTGGATTTTAAATCCTTGATGTTCTGGTCAGGTGGGACTAGGTCAGCTCCACCTGCACGGAGGACGTGGCGTTGAGCAGAACCACCAGGTAAGGGATCGTGATATTTTTTTTTCAGGGTTTTTGTCACGAATTATTTTGCCGTTTTTGTCCGCCAGAGGGCGTATGACTACTTCAACCAGGCTGCACATGCAGGAAATACACACGCCATGGCTTTTCTGGGGAAGGTGAGTGTATTACTGCCACCCGGTGGACTTTTGTGGAACTACTCGAGGGTTCTCCTTTTAGAAAAGGACTTTACCTAATTTTCTACTGTATTTTTTGACTTTCAGATGTACAGTGAAGGCAGCGACTATCTGCCTCAGAACAACGAAACGGCCTGGGAATTCTTTAAAAAAGCCTCAGACATGGTCAGAATTGCATTTTTAACACCTCGCCTGCCATTGACGGTGACAGACATCCAATCCATTTTGAATGGGAATGTCAGAAAAATGGATTGGATGTCAGTCAACGTCAACTTTTTTTTTCTCTTTAGCTCACTATGGCTCTTTCTATTTTTCTATGTTTCTGTTTTTCCATCTAGGGAAATCCAGTCGGCCAGAGTGGCCTGGGAATGGCGTACCTTTATGGAAGAGGCGTCCCTGTGGTAAATGACATCAATTCTAATATGATCTTCTTTTACATGACCTGAACATGTTTTTTTGTTGTCGTTTAGAACTACGAGCTGGCATTGAAGTACTTTCAGAAGGCAGCCGAACAGGGTTGGGTGGACGGGCAGTTGCAGCTAGGCACCATGTACTACAGTGAGTGGCAAACCAGTTGATATTGAAAATGTGATGCCATCTTTTGAGCTGACTTGCATTGGCCCACTCCAGACGGAATGGGGGTGAAGCGCGACTACAAACAAGCGCTCAAGTTCTTCAACCTGGCCTCGCAGGCGGGTCACATCCTAGCCTTCTACAACCTGGCGCAGATGCACGCCACGGGAACCGGCGTCATGCGCTCCTGTCACACGGCCGTGGAGGTGGGACGCGGGACGTCTCGGGCGCTAGGCTATCAACGTTGACGTCGCCGACCGACCGACTCTTTTCTGCCAGTTGTTTAAGAACATGTGCGAGCGCGGCCGCTGGTCCGAACGTCTGCTGACCGCGTACGGCAGCTTCAAGGACGGCGAGAGCGACGCGGCGCTGGTGCAGTACTTGCTCTTGTCCGAGCAGGGCTACGAGGTGGCCCAAAGCAACGTGGCCTTCATTCTGGATCAAAGTAAGACCACGTCGTTCGTCTCTTTGCCCTTTTACCTTTTTGTCGCGGCGACTCCATTGTACACTCCCTTTCTCCCCTGACAGAAGGCGTCAGAATCTTCAACGAGAACGAAACCTACCCCCGGGCTTTGCTCCATTGGACCAGAGCGGCGGCTCAAGGTGTGACGGGAAATCCCCTCCTCCGCCTCCCTCCCCGCCCGCCGTTTGACCCGGCGGTCTTTCCGCAGGTTACACGGTGGCCAGGATCAAACTGGGCGACTACCACTTCTACGGTTTCGGCACCGACGTGGACTACGAGACGGCCATCATCCACTACAGGCTGGCTTCGGAGCAGCAGAACAGCGCCCAGGCCATGTTCAACCTGGGTTATATGCACGAGAAGGGATTGGGCATCAAGCAGGTAAGGCGGGCGCCACCGATGAGACGGGCTCCCGTGAGTGACGACACCGGCCTCGCGCAGGACATTCACCTGGCCAAGCGCTTCTACGACATGGCGGCAGAAGCCAGTCCCGACGCACAGGTGCCGGTTTTCCTCGCTCTGTGCAAGCTGGGTCTGGTCTACACGCTACAGTACGTGCGGGAATTCAACGTGAGTACTCAAACGTGGGCAACAATATGCTCATGTTGAATGTGAGATCAGCATGTTTTCAGATGAAAAACCAGAAAAAACTCACTGCAAGATAAGCCAATATTAATAATAATATTTTTGATTGTTTGCAACAAATATTGCCGAAATCCACTCACAGATTCTCAACCTTTTTAAAACAGACTCTAAATCACGTGTCAAACTGGCGGCCTGGGGGCCAAATCTGGCCCACCGCATCATTTTGCGTGGCCCGGGGAAGTAAATCATGAGTGCCGACTTTCTGTAATAGGATCAAATTAAAATGAAGAGTGTAGATGTATATTAAATTTCCTGATTTTCCCCCTTTTAAATCAATTATTGTAATTTTTAAATCCTTTTTTTCTGTGTTTTTAGTTCAAAAATCATTTTGTGAAATCTAAAAATATATCAAAAAAGCTAAAATAAACATTGTTTTAGATCTATAAAAAACTGAATATTCAGGGCTTTTAATCCATTTATTTAAAAAATCTAAATATTATATCTAAAATTGTCCGGCCCACGTGAAATCAAGTTGACGTTAAAGCGGCCCGCGAACCAACCCGAGTCTGACACCCTTGCTTTAAATTATTTATCTTTTTTGTCACCTGGTGGCCAGCTAAGGGAGTCGATCTATCAAGTGGACATGGACCAACTCCTCGGCCCTGAGTGGGACCTCTACCTCATGACCGTCCTCGCGCTGCTCCTGGGCACCATCGTGGCCTACCGCCAGCGGCAACGCCAGCACCAGATCATGTTGCCCCCCCAGGCCCCCGCGCCGCCCGCCGAAGCCCCCGCCGAAGCCCCCGCCGAAACCCCCGCCGAAGCCCCCGCCGAAACCCCCGCCGAAACCCCCGCCGACCCTCCGCCGGCCCCGGCCGAGGAAGAAGACGGCCAATGAGAAAGGAACAAAGTCGCCAAAGACTCCTGGTGGGGTAAAGACGCGTGCGGGACCCCTCGACTCGGGAGAGAAAGACGCCGCGGACGCCAGACGATGGAAGAAGAATGTCCAAAAGGTCCAGGAGAAAGGTTTTTGCATGTTTCCTTTGAGTTCAGATCAATTTTGTTTCTCATCAGAAAGTAGTGCTAAAAAAACAAACGTAATTTATGCACAACTGCATTTTTCTATTCCATTTTTTTTGAATCACGTTCAAAACACATACAAACCTATGAAAGTTTTTATTCAGCCCGGACCGATTCCACCATAATTTTTTTTTCTTCAAACTCGCATGCCATCGCATTA
This sequence comes from Stigmatopora argus, assembly GCF_051989625.1. Taxonomy (NCBI): domain Eukaryota; kingdom Metazoa; phylum Chordata; class Actinopteri; order Syngnathiformes; family Syngnathidae; genus Stigmatopora; species Stigmatopora argus. The sequence goes on from NC_135405.1 coordinate 12,318,794, forward strand.
AAAACATCATTTCGAATGAAACACTGCTCATTTTCAACATCTTTATTATCTTTATAAATAAATTAATAAAACAGATGATCTTCAAAGTTAGCCGGCTATCTTGAATGATTTTTTTTCGTCGGCGTCCAATCCTATTCGACCTAACGGATCGGACGCCGACTGCCGTCGATCCCACTGAAACATAAACACTCAAAAAAACGAAACGGCAAACGCGGCGATTACTCGGCCCGTTTCAAAAGCAGCTTCCCCATTGGACGGTCCCGACCGTCAATCCTCCCCGCTGGGCGGGCTCCCCGGCCCAAAACGCTGAGACGGCCAAAACGCCAAACGGCGGGGGCGCCCCGGCGACTGACTGACTTTCCCCCGTTGCGCGGCGCCACTACGACTATGGGGTGGCTTTGCGTCGCCGTGGCAACGTGCGCGCTGGTGGCGCGCTGCGTCAAAGGTAAAGTGCTGGAAGGCCGCTAAAGTAGGTACAATGTGTTGTTTTTCAAGTGGGCGCTCGCCTCCTCTTTTGTTTCTTAGGCGACGACTGGTGGTGGAAGTACGAAGAAGGAATTCGCCACTACAGTAAGGAAGCCCTCAATAAGGTGCTTTAGATTTCACATACCGTCATCTCATTTAGCAATTTCACTGAACGCGGTGGAATGTGTCTCAGAATTTTTTGAATTTGAGTTTTCAGAAGAAATCTAGATGGCTTTGCCTGATTCATGATGTAGTATTCACTTTTTGAACAGTACCAAGCCTTCTTTGTGGTTGTCTGTTTAGCTTGCAAATAACGTATTTAATGGATGGTTAGCTTGCTTTTATACAAGACTGTAGAAGTCAGATTAGTATTTACATTTTTTAACTTGAAAAAGGAAAAGGCTCTTTTTGTGCTCTAATTTAATACTTATAATATGCCTTTTTAAATCATATAAAAAGAAAAATATAGAGGATAATTTAATATTTAGGGGAAAAATGGGGGGAAATAAAATCATGTATTATAGAAAAGAAATACATATTTTTCAACTGTGAGTAGTCTTTTTTATTACACTTCAAGTGTGTAATAATAAAAAAGACTACACAGTTTCAAAATAAAAATTCTATCATATTTTCTTTTTCCCCTAAATATTAAATTCTCATCTTTTTTTTCTTTTTATTTTTGGCCTTTTTGGCACATTCAAATTGCACCATTACAGTATTCCAAATCCCAAACTTTCTCCCCGCTTTATATCATTCATATTCTTACCTCATACTTTTATTGTATCTGATCTAAAAACACCAAATTTCCTCGAAACAAACTATCTTAATCGCCTAAAATAAAGACCATTTGGTTGATTGACAGGTCAAACAAATCATGTTAAATAAAGAATCACGACACCCTCCAAATACTCTTAATAAACGAACTCCTCTATGGCGCTGAACCTTGATCCGTCTCCAGGAGTTTCCTGAAAAAACTCGTCCTGTGGGCTTCAAGCACCCTGCCTTCCAATGCCCTGACATGAGCCCCTCCCTTTCCACCCCTTCCTCGGGTAAGTTACTCATTTTTATACATAATACGTGTATCTATGTACTCGTAATTTCCATCTATCCTCGCAGTGGAATTGGTGAAAGCGGGTGACATCAAAGTGGTAGCCGCCTTGGGCGATTCTCTCACGGTGGGTGCCCCTCGCTTCCCATTTCGTTTCGTATGCTCACCCGTCCGTGTGCGTGTCCCGGGCGCAGACGGCCATCGGCGCCAACGCCACCACCGTGCTGGGCATCCCCATCGAATTCCGCCACCTCTCCTGGAGGTAAGAGCGCCACCCAGCGGCTCGGAAAACGGAACGCCGCCGTTTCAATTCAGCCCGCCATCGCCCCGCAGCATCGGCGGTTTCGGCTCGTACCAGGACGTCATCACTTTGCCCAGTGAGTGGCGCGATCGCCGCCGTGGACGGGGGCGTCGTCCGGAGCTTGACGCTGCGTTTTTGGTCTGGGCGCCGGGCAGATATCCTCAAGCTTTTCAATCCCAGAGTGCTCGGCGCCGCCCGGGGGAAGACCATCCACGGGATGGAAGCCCAGCTGGGGGAAACGGGGCTCAACTTGGCCGTCACGGGGCAAAACACGTTGTATGGGACGTTGGCCTTTTTCTGTTTCCACGGCAACCCGCTTCCGTCTTTGCTTTAATATCCGCCTGTCTTTTTTTTTTGTCAGCAATCTTCCCGGCCAGACCAGACATTTAATCGACACGCTCCGAAGTTACGAGGTAACGAGCCGTTCTCGTTTTTAAAAATAATTGGGCAAAACAACCGTTTTTTTTTTTTCATTTTTGCTTCCTCCAGGGTTTGAATTTTGAGAAAGATTGGAAGCTCCTGACCATTCTCATGGGCATGAACGACATCTGCGACTACTGCAAAGACAAGGTCTGTCGTCCAATTCCTTTGGGACCGGGAAGGCCGGCAGCAGCCACGGTTGGTCAGGTCACCATCACCACTGTCTTCCAGGATCTCTTCTCTGCCGACAACTTTATTCACTACATGACCGTCTCCTTGGAAATGCTTCGCAATGAGGTTTGGCCATATGTGCCACTTATGTTGATTTTTTTTTAAATTAATTAATTAATACAATTATTTCACGCTTCAGGTTCCTCGCATGATCGTCAACGTGGTGCAAATCCTCCCCATGCAAGCGCTCAGGGAGGTCCAAAAGCCCACCCCGGGTTGCCTTCTTCAGCGGTCAGTGGCAGAATTAAATGGACGTTTGATTGAGTGCTGCAATACAATTTTAATGAGTCCAATGTATTTGATTTAGTTCCTTCTGCTCGTGTCTGATCGAACCAGTCAGTTGGTCCGACGAGCTACGTGAGCTGGTGGAAGTTAATCTGGAATTTCAGGTACTATTTTATTTTTTAAAATCTTCTATATATGAAAGAGCAGGTGATCTGATGTCAAATAATTCAAGGCTGTAGAAATAAGGGAAAAACATCTTGGAATGATATTTATTGAGACTTTTAATTGTTTAATTTTGTCAAAACAGCTCCTTTTCTCATCCGCAGAGAAAACTGGAAACTCTATTGCTGACCGATCGCTTCTTCCGCGACGATTTTGCCGTGGTTCTGCAGCCTTTTTTAAAGCGGGCCGACCCTCCTCGCCTTCCCGTAAGGCGCCGCTTCGCCCCTTTGTCGTCCTGCGTCGACCTATCGCTTTCCCTCGGCAGAACGGCAAGATCGACATGAGCTTCTTCACCCACGATTGCTTCCACTTCACCATTAAAGGCCACGAGGAGTTAGCCAAAGGCCTTTGGAACAACATGGTCGTCATTTTTGATTCGCTCAATGGTCACATTTTGACAGAAAATCCAGTTTTCATTCTGTTTTTGTGTCCACAGTTTCAACCTGAAGGGAGCAAGACGGTGGTGAGCAGTTTTTCCGACCCCATCTCGCTTGTTTGTCCACCCACGGTGAGGCAAAAAAAAAAAAAGTTAACTAACCGCCATTTTGATGTCATTCCTCGTCAATGAGTTAAAAAAAATTATAATAATTTTTCAATTCTGCCGTCAGGACCACCCGTACATCTTCACCCGACCCCCCTCGGCTCGCTCCGGTCAGCATCGCCGACGCCCCGCCCCTCCGATGACGGTGGTCTACTTCCTGCCGGCCCTCGTGGCGTTCGGGGGGCGTGGTTTTTTTTCTGAATGCTGACAACTTTATTTAAAGTAAGTGTTTTCTGCTTTCATGGAAAGACATTAATAAGCTTTGGATTGCTCTTCATATTTTGTCATGTTTTCATAATGTCTGTTTCTTTAAAAACCAATACACTGTATTTATACAGATTTATTTCTATGACTTTTTTTTTAAATCATACAATAACAGTAGAGGAGCACTCTGAAAAGATGTATGTCTAAGCAGCCACATTCAAAGCCATAAAACTATTTTATAAAGGTAAACAACATCCATTATGAATTTATTACGATACTTCTTTTCTGACCTTTGACCTTATTAACCCCTCAACAAATATACATAAACCTTTACAACAATACATAACATAGTCAAGTTCATATTTAATTGAAGACTACAGTTAAAAATAAGAAAATTGTAAATTGAAATAGGACAAATAAAAGTAAACAGAAAATTATAACCAATGTTTTTGTTTTTCCCCACCATATAGTAACCGAATCTCCATATTTGCACAATAATACTATTTTTTTCCTGCAAATGTGAGCTGTATGACGTAATAACCTTTTTTTCGCCGCCTCAGTGAACATGGTGCACCTGCAACCGCATTGTCCTTCTGTGTGCGCACCGGCGTCGATAAAAGATTTTATTATGAGCTTCAAAGAAAACATTATTCACATTTAGACAAAAGGACGCCGCTGCCTCGCGCCGGGCAAACACAGAGCAGCTCGCCTTTTGTCTGTCGGCAAGACGGAAACAAAAATGAGGGACGGTCCGGTCCCTCGTTGACGTTTTCCGCCAAATAGACGCCTCTTGTTTATTGTGGGGGAACAAACGAGGGTTATGGGACACTCGGACGCAACAATGGAGCCAAAATGGCCACCGCATTCATGTTTGCAGTACATTATCTCACTCATTAGTGCATATTTGTTTAGCGAGCCGTTGATGATTCATCAATTGTAGCCGCTTTAATCCCTGAAGATAATAAATATACATAAAGCATAAAAAAATGTCCAAAAATACTAAATAGTCAAAATTAAATTGAAAGAAATATACATATATAATCCTATGGGTAAAATAACAATAAATAAGAGAGTACAGAAAATATTTTTCTTATATAATGAAATCAATTTAAAAATTAAAATGTGCCTTATCCCCCCAAAAATACTTATTTTCCCTTTTCAGTGTTTTAAATTTACTTCCACGTACTTTTCACATGGTTTTCATGGATTTCCCACATGATCTGCGTTTATTACAAACTGACATCTTATCGTTGCTGCCCCGACCAAGATGGCGGCACGAGCAGGTGCACTGTTCTAGGTTGACGTCACTTCCGCTCCAGACTCTTCATTATAAAGTCGCGTGGTGACCGATTTTTTCGAAGAGGCGAAGAACGAGGCCACCTAGCAGCTCCATCTCCACCTAAGGACCTTCAAATATGAATTCAAACTCCGCCGGAATGCGTCCGTAATTAAACAATAATTATTTCGAAAGACAACTGGCTAAAATAAGCGTCTGTCACTGGATACATTTTGCTCTTTTTCTTCAAATATGCTCGCGTTGCTGACTCTGACTCTCCTCGTCAAAAGCGGTGAGAGACGCAGCTTTCATGTTTAATATCGTTATTATCATCATTTTATTGACTAGTTGCATCTTGACATTGAAAAATGAATCATTTCATTTTTGGGGTTACAGTTTTGCCAATCCCGGTGACTCCTGGTGCGCTGGAAGATGACGATGTCAAGGTAAGAAACGCTTTATAAATATCTACATATTCATATATGTTGAAGTACACTTCATTAGGAATGCCTGTTCACTTTTTGAAATCGAGATTTGCGCACGCGTGCCTAATCATTTGGCCACCCGTGAACGTAACGCACTTGCATTAAACAAATTGTCCACTGGAGGGCAGCATGGGATCTTGGTTTATTGAATTGAATGCTTTGGACGTCTACTTGTGATAAATGAATTCATTTTTGGATAGATTTAAGGGCCAAAGTTGACAGTTTTTGAATGAATTTAATCACAGGTGATGAAATGTGTTGTGGAGGCCCTAGCTGATGTGCTGTCAAGGCCACGCCCACTTCCAGTTAGCGAGCAATGCCTGCAGACCTTAAGGACAGGTAAGTATTTTTTGACATGGTGTATCATCTTGGTTTAATTTATCATTATTCTTAGTTTGGGTACTTGGTTGCTAGGCAGATCTCACGCAAAAATAGAAGATATTGGCAATAAATATATTTTTTAATATATCAATAACTGACCGTCACCATCTGTGTGACTTTATTTAGCGGTACTGTGTTTTCTTGGCTCGATTCCATCGCGCTAATGGATTGCTTGGTGCAGGGCATGCTGGGTAAAATATTAAAAGTCACCAACAGGGACGAATGATTCATTGAGTTTGCGTGTGTTTATGCATTCAAGACGACCGTCTTCTGTCGCTACTCCGTCACTACGATTTCCTGAAGGAACTGCATGACGTCGCCACCCACGGTATTTTAATTATTATTATTAATCATCTTATGGGAGAGTTTTTATTTTTTATTAGCGATATCCATGCAAGCGGATGAGCCATAAATGTCTAATCAACTCTCCAAATGATTGTTTGCAAGCACAGGTGAGGAGAACGTCTGGCCACCAGAAGGAGGCGCCGCGTCCCCCCACGGTGCCACGCCGTCCCTGGAAAACACGGACGACGTCCCCCCCGGTGAGCGCCTTCCCTTTCCTTTTCTCAACTACTTTTTGTGACTCATAAACTGCTACAAAAGCACCGAATGCCAAATTTTTTGGTTTACCTCTAGACGGATCCATGCTGAGCGCCCTGGGAGGCCCTGGCGGCGAACATTCCATCCTCTCGCATGAACCCAGGAGATCCGACGGGCGAGAACATGACGGCGTGCTTTGGATGGCGGCCGAGAAGAGGGAGGAGAACAAAAAAGGTGATTGGTGGAAGATAAAAAGAAATGGAGCCTGTGTTTGACTGTTTGTTTTTTTTCTGTTTGGGGACCAGAGGGAATGCAGCCAATTGCATCCAAAGAAGAAGAAGAAGAAGAGGAAGAGGAGGACCAGAGATCTGCTGATGATGAAGAAGATGAAGAAGAGGAGGGGTATGGGATGAAGAAGAGAAGCAAAAGCAAGGAGGTAGAGGAAGAAGCCCCCCATCATTCCAAGGAGGACTCGGGGGACAAAGAGGTGAAGAAAAAGATGAAGAAGAAGAGGAACCGTAGTCCGGAGGAGAAGGAGCTGCAGTTGATCGCTCGGAGAACGCCGGACGAGGAGGACGGGAGCGCCGCAAGAAAGGCGGAGGTACTTTTTTATTTGTTATTTTTTTGCTTTTAAATTTTACAGCCCTGAAAATAGCTTTCCATTGTATTATTTATATATTTGCATTTTCCAGCCATCCTTTATACATTTTCAAAATGTTTGCATTTCATGTAAGATATATTTAATAGAACCAAAAACACCATACTCATTAATATTGCGTTATTAGTAGAGACATTAAAAAGAATCAATCGTTCAATTTCCCAGTCGTAGTAAACCTGTAGTTACGATGAAGTGCCACGAGAGGGTGTCAAAGTTCATTTGGTTAAATTTGGATCCAGTTGGAACTGAGCCGCTATCCCAAAACCCAAGTTAAGTCTTCACATTCATTTTTCTCTGTTAAACTACCCAGAAAAAAAGTATTTTTTGACTGTTTATCAGAAATAAGCGCTCACATCTGATGTTTATTTATTTCAATAAGTTGAGTAAAGCGTCCGATAAAGAAAAGGTGCCCTAGGATATTACTTTTGACATCTTGTAAATGTCTACTGCTCATGTGTATTTAATTAAATTGAAAGTTTTATTGTCATTACACAAGTATAGTGACATTTAAAGCTGACTTCTCGTGTGTTTTTTTTGTCACCAGGATTCCGAAGTGGAAAACTTGGCCACCATCGAGTCTGAATTGGAAAACGTGGCCCACAAACTCCGCCAGCTGCGGGAAGGATGAAAAAAAAAAAGATAATCATAATAATAATGAGTGCAAGCATGTGAGTACATCGTGACCTTCACTCTGGCCATATTAATTCTCTTTTATTGTGTTAGTGTATCTATTTTTGTCCATGATTTTAATTGATGTATGGGACTGTGAGTGAGGGGGAAAAAGGGGATATTTTCTATAGATTTTGAAGGATCTGCGTTGTAAAGTGAGACTGGACATTTTTTTTCCAAAATGATAATCATCAAATGACAAATAATTGCAATAAAACCAACACGTGAATAAAGATTTGGTTTTGTTTTGATTTTTTTCAGGTCACTGTGACCAGTGAGATTTTCTGTTAATGTGACATAAGTATTTTTAGGTAACCCCAAACCTTCCAAAACCAAAACGGTCGATCGCAACTCACGAATGACAACACACGTCTGTCTTTTTGTCATTTTTAATTGTCTGTGAAAAGTAAGCTATTAGCACCTGAGTGTCACAGTTTGGCCTCGCTCGCTCGCTCGCTGTCAAACAAACGGACTCAAACGACCCAATCTTCATTCATTTTGGCGAGGTTTGCTTTGGTTTGGTCTGGTCTGGTCTGCTCTGGTTTTGTCCCTCTCAGCAGCTGGTGGTCATTCCCGTGATGATGGACAAGAACGTGTTGGTGGCGAAGCTGGGATTGAGCAGGAGCTGCTCCAGCATCTCCCTGCCCTTCTCCCGCGTGGTCACCGAGCACATGGCGCTACGCCACATCCCCGTCAGGGACCCCACTGCAACCGCCACGGAAGAAAATGCGTCAAGAACCCCCCCAAAAAGTACCCGCCGGCGCAAATTTGTCGATCCTTACGCAGAATGGTGTCCATGCTCTTCATCCAGCCGAAGATGGAGAGCGTGTGGTTCTCTTCTTGACTCAGGTCGGCTATGTTGGGTGCGCTATCGCCGTCCTTTTACGAACAAAAACACAAATTTGTGATGAATAAAACGGGGGGGGGGGTTGCTTTTTTTTGTTGTATTTTGGGGGCCACACTCTAACCTTCAGGATGCGCCCCGGAAGAGGGGTGAGAAACAAGATGGACTTGTCCAAGGAGGACTGGAAGTGGGCGGCCGAGACGAATTCGGCCGAGTTGAGCCAGCTGGAGGCGAATTTCACCTCGGGTTCGGAATAATGGCTCTGCCTGAATGTCAGACACAACTTTTACTTGCTTACATCACGCCACAAGGTGGCGCCAAAGTCCTAAAGCAGATTCATTGCAGGAGGTTGCCTCTTCCAATATGGCTGCCATAATGCACAGATTAGTTAGCGAAGTGCTAATGTTCACCTCTCCGTTGGACATTGTTAAAACTTCACTACTATCTTTTCAAAAATTAGCATTAGCTTCACTCAAGTCACAAACTATAGTCGATTGTAAGCTTCTTGTTGCCTCCCCCAAAACTCTTGACTTACTTGTCCTTGCAGTTTTTGGCCTCATGCAGGGAACCCATGTGCGCCACCCAGTAGAGTCCCAGGATGGCGTCTTTCTTCTCGTTTTCGGGCAGAGGGGACTCCCCGGCGGTCTTCAGGCCCTTTGACACAAACACAACCGTCAAGTAAGAACCGCCTCTAACGCCAACCAGTAGGACACGAGCCGGGCACCTGGAAGAAAGCGTCCCACTTGGCCATCACGTCGCCGTGGCTCGCTACGCAGTCGGCGTAGGTGGTGCAGTAGCCTTCAGTGCCTTCGGGGGCCTGCATCTGGACCTAGAAAACAGAAGAAGACCAGGACTTGAAGCTACGATGACCATTAGCATATTTAGCAACATCCCGTCTCTATTATGGCGCATACCTGGACTCCGGGTCCGAAGAATCCCTGCTGGGCGGCAGACAGGAAAGGCAGGACGGACACAAAGTGGTTTACGCCTACAGAGCGCAGAAGATTAAAATGATATTTGGGAATGGCAATAATTCACAGATGCCTATACTTACAGCCCCACCAGCTCATGGGTGAGATACACAGGGCGTCGCCGGAGGGCAACCCGCAAGTCGTGGCTCCGCTTGGGTCAGCAAGACGGCCTGAGAGGGGTTGGATGGAAAGATGCTTAACTCATTTCAACTTTACAGATAATGCTGTTCTCGAAAGAACCAGAACTCTGGCCAGGATCATCTTTTGAAGGCACCTGAAGTCTGCATCCACCCGAACTGGAGAGGCAAGCCCCAAAGCGGATTTTCCGTGGCGCCGGTTCCCATGGAGCCCATGAAGGGATCGGTGGCGGCGATCATCAGCCGGTAGAAGCTCATCCGGTGCACAAAGTTCCACGGGTTGGGGTTCAGGATGCCGTTCTGCACCGGCAGGTCGCTCACCTGGGCCGCCGTGTGGGCCCACGCGATGGGCGCCCCGCTGTCCATGATGACGGCCGAGTGGGCCAGGGACGCCGCCAGGGCCAGGAGGAGGCAGGAAGCCGTGAGACGCTGCATGGCTGAAGCAGGGGGGGAAGGAAAGAGTCGAGAGTGGAAGACGCCGGACTGAAGGTATGGACACCAAACCGGGTCTTTTGTAGTCGGGCGCCGGACGTTATCGCAGATGTCGATCCGCGTGACCCGGGCCCGGGTCATTGGAGCCGAGGGGAGATAGCGGCTGTTTAAGGACGGGGATCGAGAGTATTGACTTTGGGGTCAATGGGCAGTGTTTGAACTGTTTGAGCTTGAACTCGTCAGAGAAACCCGTAGCGTCGGCGGCAAACAATTGCCTTGTTTGCTCTTACGGAACGATGGGTCACGTTCATCAAGTAATTCGTGAAATGTTATCAGATTTTTTGGAAAAGTCCTAATGAATTTTTTCCATGGCGAAGCTGGGACGCGACCTGGAGGGCCCCTTGAACTAAGTCTAAAGTCCTGAGTTATCCCCCAAGTTCTGACAGGTTTAAACAATGTGTACTCTTGGAAAATATTGTGTAATGCGAGTGACTGGCCGATAGCATGAGCAACAGGTTACATTACACTTGCACTATACTAATACGTATACTTATTACTTATATTTCCTCAATACTTGGCCTTGTAATTGACGAGAAAATAATATTAATTTCAAAGATAACTCATTTCGAAACCTAGTAATAGATGCAATAATTCAGAAAATGAATGTGGCCCCTTTATTACGGTTTGTTATTAACCAAACCATTTATAAATCCGTTTAGAATCAGAAAGTTAGATTGTCAATCACTCCATTTACCTCCGACACAAAATGGCTGCCGGACGCTTTACGCGTTCACTCCGCCTTTAGACATCTAGCCTTGTATGTGTATGATCTCTATACAAAGGAACTGGCACCGTTCATAACTAATTGTAAAGTTTTTTTAATTTAAAATATTTATTGAATATAAAGTGTTTTAACTTTATATCGATAAAAAGCGTCTCGTTTAAAAAAAGAAAATTCAACCGTCTCGTGATTTTGCACCTGATTTTTCATCACGTGACATCACACGCCGGGGCGGCGCGAACAGGAAGAAGCTAGCAAGACTCGACTCCACTCACACAGCTGCTGCGAAGGTAAAAGAATTAAAACTTTTAAACATTTTCCCACTTTATGCTGACAAAACATACCCTTTATTACAACTCGGAATTGTATACATAAGTAAGTCTTCAAACGGGTCAGTAATAACAACAACAACTCGACGTCGTGTGAAGCTCACGTTCGGCATCAACAATTAGCACGACTACGTCATCAAAAAATACCCCCTTCGGGTTATTTATATACGTATATTCAAAAATTCGGACATTAGCAAAGGCAAGAAAAGACCGCTATTGTTTTTGAGAAAGTGAAACTGAAGCCTAGTACTCCTTGTTGAATAAAAACACATTAAATCACGTCGCCTTATCGTATAGACGAGGGCGGTAAGTTGAAAGCAAATTAACGCACCTGTGTGAAACACTAAAATGGCCACATGTTTCCACTTTCTTACGTTTGATACCGAGTGACCATAGTGCCAAACAAACCCACTAAAAGTCATGTTTTCACTTGCATAATAAACACGTGAGTGCAAACTTTCAGTGTGTATTAAAGTGTGTTTTTCGCTCCTGTCGTTTTTTTTCCAGTTGTTGTCATGGCCTACCAGGCCGGGTTTCCCGAGGAGCCCAATGCTTTGGTTCAAAACATAAGCGGCAACATCCAGAGGCTATCCGTGCTAAGTAATGGCGACACACCAACAATTTACATTTTAAAAGTAATTCACTAATGTCATATTTTGTCTGCAATGATTAATGAGCTCTTTTCGCGCAGCCTCCGACCTGCAGAGGGCGCTGTCGTTGCTAGGAACGGAACAAGACAGCGACCAAGTGCAGCAGACGCTGTGAGTTTACACAAAGTTCGTGTTCGACGCGGTCAAATTTGAGGAATAATAATTGTCTTTTGGTCACCAGGCAACAAAAGCAGCAACAAGGTAACCAGCTAGCCAAAGAGACCGACCGTCTTATCAAAGCTTTTAGCGCGCTTCCCGTCGGCACAGACCAGGTACCGTCGGTCTCTTTTTCCCAAAGATGAATTTGTTGACTGAAGTTTTTCCCCATCTTACAGCGGCAAAGAAAGATTCAAAAAGACCGTTTGCTCAACGACTTCTCGGCGGCGTTGAACACCTTTCAGAAGACGCAGAGGGAGGCGGCCGATAGAGAACGGGAGTTTGTGGCACGAGTTCGAGCCAGCTCTAAGGTGTCGTCGGTGAGTTGTTTAGAATTCACCACAAAGTGCACAAATGACAACAACAAACAAATATATGATGATAATAAATAATAAGTAATTAATGAATAAGTAGTCAACATAAGTAGTCAACAACATAAATACACAGGGAAGTGCACAAATACACAATAACAAACATGAATAAAATTAAATAAATGAGTAGTCAACATAATATAAGTAATCAGCAATGTAAATTAATAGGGAAGTAAAGGAATAACAAAAAAAACGAAAAAAAAGTTTGCTTTTGATCACATTTTTGATCTTTTTACTGTAGGGTGGACAGCCTGAAAGCTATCATGTCACCCCTTTTCAAAGGTAGTGCAATTATTTTTTTTGAATATATAATTTTTTCCTATCATTTTATATTTTGTCGCTAATCGTCGGGTATTTGTCGCTACAGTGACGTGCAGATACAGGCCGAGGCCGTCAGCGAAGATGATCTGCGGTTGATTCAAGAGAGAGAGTTGGCAATCCAACAGCTGGAGGTATGGAACTCGCGTCAAACAGATTGATGTTTTTGAGCACTAAACTATGTGTTTGTTGCTTCCAGTCTGACATCACTGACGTCAATGACATTTTCAAGGATTTGGGAATGATGGTTCACGAACAGGGCGAAATGATTGGTAAGCTTTTCCAAAAATAGCCCGTGGTTAAATAAGCATTTCAAAACACTCATTGTATTAGATCACATGTGTCAAAGTGGCGGCCCGGGGGCCAAATCTGGCCCGGGAAAGTAAATCATGAGTGCCAACTTTCTGTTTTAGGATCAAATTAAAATGAAGAGTATAGATGTATATTAAATTTCCTGATTTTTACCCCCTTTTAAATCAATAATTGTAATTTTTTTAATCATTTTTTTCTGTGTTTTTAGTTCAAAAATAATTTTGTAAAATCTAAAAATATATAATAAAAAAACTAAAATAAACATTGTTTTAGATCTATAAAAAAACGAATATTCATGGCTTTTAATCCAGTTATTTTAATCCATTTATTAAAAAAATCTAAATATTGTATCTAAAATGGTCCGGCCCACATGTAATCGAGTTGATGTTAACGCGGCCCGCGAACCAACCCGAATCTGACACCCCTGTATTAGATAAGAGTACATGCATACAGATTTTTTTTAAACAAATCTTATTTGTATTGCTTATTTGATATAGAACATACACTATAATAACCTTGGCTGTCACATGCCAAAGCAGTGTGCATTAGTATAACCCCAAAGTGGAGCCTTTCTATCCACGCAAAGCTTGAGCAAAGTCCATCCTTTGCAGGGAAAACCTAAACAAAAATTACCCACACTTGCGTTCATAGCTATGGACAATTTACTGGATTAAAAAAACACAAAAAAATGACATTTTGCTGGAGGGAATATTGAAGGCATGCATTATACATGAGTACATGCAAAGTTTAAAAAAAAAATTACAATAAATGCAAAAAAAATAATTATTTAGTATTTTTTGTATAATCCAAATAAATATTATTGGGAAATTCCTTTCCTGACCTTTGACCTCATTACACCAAACATACAACACCCTTCATAATCATCCCTCAATTTGTTATCTCAAACTCAAACAGACATTAGGACCGAATACATAACTTCTACAAAACCAAAAATATAAGTCACATAAATGACATAGCATTTACTCTTAATAAACCCCAAAAAGAGCCACAATATCTCTTAAACAAATAGACTGCCTGTACTTGCAGATAGTATAGAGGCCAACGTGGAGAGTGCAGAAGTGAACGTCCAGAGTGCCACGCAGCAACTGGCGCGCGCAGCCGACTATCAGGTAAAAGAGATAAGCAATTGACCCCAAAAAATTGAACGAGAGGCGTTCTGAGAGCAAAAAAAAACCATTACATAAATTCAACCTGGCCCCTGGAACTCCTCTTTCGACCTCAACCTGACTTGATATCTTCTTTTCTCTCTAAGCGGAGTTCGCGGAAGAAGATCTGCATCCTGATTATAGTGTTGGTCCTGGTCGCCGTGGTGGTGGCCCTCGTCATCTGGGGCGCCTCCCGGCAGTGAGACCCCCCTCGTCTTCGTCCCCACTTCAAACACTCGGTGTCCTGCTGCCAAGAAATGTTAAAAGCTTGACCGCCACATTATTAGGTATACACACACACACTCCAATTAAATTTTTCTGGGATACTCTTTGCCTGTCATTGACGGTCCTGGATGTCCAATCCATTTTGACTCTAAAAATGGATTGGACGTCCATTGATCAATGGCAGGCAATGAGTTAAAAACTGTAAAACAAATCGACTTTAGGCTGCTATTTGGGCCCATAACTCTGTCATTTGAATTGTATACAGTTGGTTTTTATTAACATTCTATTCATTTGGAATGGTATTTTTTCTATTACAAAAATCATGATTAATAATATATAAAAATATATGTAACCACGAGGCCCGGTGACCGAGCGGTTAGCGCGTCGGCCTCGCAGTTCTGGGATCGAGGGTTCATCATGAATTCTACTAGAAAAAAAACTTTTGCCATTTTACATTTAAGGTACAAGACGGAATATAATGCTTACCTCACCGACATTGTGCTTAAGAACAGGCAGGTGTACTTAATGTTGTCGTACAATACTCACCGTTGCTGCAATGACTCCACAAATCAGCCCAAAGCACCGTTCTATCTACAATATTATTTTTTTAAATTAGCCAAGCATGTGCTTTTGTGTCCAAATGACTTTTTAAACAGAAAATTTTGAGATCAGCCGCTAACAAGAAGATACGTTTTCTTACTGATATGAAGGAAGCTACAAGCACTTAGCCATGAAAATCTCAATGAAGAGGACAGATCAAAATGCCTGTTTGTTATTTTTTGTTACTGTCAATGACCGTTTTGCTGCCTCTCCCATGTTCTAAGTTTAATAAATGCACCTTATCACAGTGACATGACTCATTTTTGGAGCGAGACGTGAGAGACTGGAGAGTGGGAGAATAATATGCTAAGGTAATTCCTTTTTATTTTGTCACTACATTTGCATGTGCAGACACATTCAGTGTCAAATGTTATATAAATATGTCAATCTTGTCCACTCAGCATTCCTCCTTCCAAGAACTGCTGTAGTCAGCGACACATAATATCCAAGCGGGGCGATCATATAGCCTTACACACGGTTTGCACATTAATAATCACGCGAGCGCTCCAACCACACCAATTTTTTATACGCCAATTAAAACGAGTCTTGGGAACCGAGGACGTCACTTTGGCGGCGCTGGGAACGCAACGCCGTGACGCGGGATGAGATCAGGAGCACTCGTAAACGAATCGTTGCAGACTTGGCCGGCGCAGAAGTGGAAGTAACAGATTGCTGACATGCAGTAGGAAAATGTTGCCTTGGCAGGAGGAGAGACTTTTTGGTGGAAGAAGCTTTGGACGTACGGGTGCGAATACATCATCTGGCCCGGCGGGAGATGCGGCGGTCGGTTCTTACGGAATGTTGCAGTTCCCCGCTAAAGACGCCGTGTTTTTCCGACGATGTGTTTTCCAGGTGAGCTGTTTTTGACTGACGTTAATTGTCCGTTTCCAATTAAAAGTGCTCTAAAATCGTCACTCTTTGTAAAGGATTCCATTTTCTGCTCTGGAAAGACCAAAGCGAAGGCCGAAGGGAAATTCGGCGTGACGTCAGCGAGCCAAAAAAAACGGTAATATTTCTTTTCCCTAGCTTATCAGCCGTCCAATCCGTTTGGACTTCATTCCAGTCGGAATGGATTGGACGTCTATATCCCCGTCACGTGGTTATAGAAGCACAGAAGTGGCGTTTAGTAGCGAGATGATGAATCATAGGCACGAAAGTGAAGGAAACATGAATTTCCATGAAAAAGGCAAAGTCAACTTTTCTTTGCTGAGGTCATGTCAGAAGTCGAGGTAGCACTTTGAAGACATTTTAGTCTTGTAAATACACGGCTTCTGTGGAGTTTATGCGCACTGTGTCAATGTTATGCTACGTGATGTATTGGACTAAGTTCAGAGGAGGTACAAAACCCTGAAGTAGGTGGTTATGGCTGCCAGTAGGGGGCAGTGGTTGATTGACAACATGCTACAATGGAAGCTACTGTACTTGTAGGATGTCCATCATTTTCATGACCGCAATTTGATGAATGATTTTTTAAAAAAAAGGGCACAACCGTTTTAAAAAAAGAAAAATAGTCATTTAAGACGTTATTTGGACAGTGCATATTTTTACAAAAAACCCCAACCTATAATACTGCTAAATGTTATATTTTTATTCTGTGTTGTTCTCAATACACACTAGATTTTAGCATAATTACGCCTTTATACTTGTATAAAAAGAAAAATACTCATTTAAGATGTTGTTTGGACAGTACATATTTTTGCAAAAAACAACAACCTATAATACAGCAAAATTTTATATATGTTTTCTGTGTTGTTCTCAATACACATTAGATTTTAGCATAATTACGCCTTTATACTTGTATAAAAAGAAAAATACTCATTTAAGATGTTGTTTGGGCAGTACATATTTTTACAAAAAAACCAACCTATAATACTGCAAAATTTTATGTATTTTTTTTGTGTTGTTCTCAATACGCATCACTTTTTATCATAATTATGCCTTTATACTTGTATGCTACTACTCTATCTTTCTCATGGTAGCAGGTGACAATTAAAAAAAAAATAGCCTCTTGATACCTAGCTTCTTTTTTTTAAGTTAAATAAAGACAGTTCATGATAATTGTATTACATAATTTCCCTGAAGAAAATACTACCTTACTTACCACTACCTTATGTATTACTTAAACACTGCTTGTTTGTGTACAAAAAATACACATACTTTTAATAATTGAATCTTACTATTGCCATTTCTTGTCTTCTTAAACCAGAACTTTTGACATCTTTTTTCTCGTCTCAAACACTTCAACTTAACTTTCCTCCCAAATACTTTTGGACTTAGTATTCTAATAGTCTCCTTTCATCTTCCCCTAGAATTTCCCGCTGCCAACATTTGTAACCAAGTCTCCAGATGTCCGTCCTATTTTTAGCCGTTATTAACGAAGCCCTTCGGAAAGCCTTAACATGCGTTTCTTCCATTAGCTCAGCAGCTTGCCAACGCATCAAATCCCAATTGTATCACCGCATATTTTGTTGTTCTCGCTCGCGTCAGCCGAATTCCTGATGGCGGCCAAGGAATGCCACCTTTGACTTAAAAAATGTTTTTGCTGTCATGTACTCGCTCTTTCCCAGAAGAAATATTTGCTCATAAATAAAGATGAGCTCCAGCTGGCCAAGTCCGCAAAGTTAAACACGTCGAAGGCCGCTACGGCTTTGTGGCTTCGTCCGTTGCGCTTCAGAAGCTCGTGTTCCTCTTATTTTGGTAAATATTGATGTTTTTCTCACCAGGAAGTTGACCGGGTAGGTAGCTGTACGCGGCTGGATGTTCTAGCCACTTCAAAGTGACACATTTGAGGCAAAGCACCCCTTGTGTATACTTGTAGAACATCTAAAAGTTAGCGGTCAGTTTTGGACAAGGAATCCAGTGAACATGCATCAGGTGTTAAACAGGAAGTTGGCCAATTTTGGCTAAAATGGCGCATTCAGGACCTTTGGAAATAATAAAATGATTGTAATTTGCTAGCCCGTTGGCATCTATTGTGATAAATGCATTGAAATTCACAGTGAAAGTTTCTGAGATGAGTTTATTCAAAGGTACATTTTGACTATTTACACCTGGCTAATTTTTGCCCAAATGGTGCATTCAGGACCTTTGGAAATAATAAAATGATTGTAATTTGTTAGCCCGTTGGCGTCAATTGTGATAAATGCATTGAAATTCACAGTGAAAGTTTCTGAGGTTAGAGTTTATTCAAAGGGACGTTTTGACTATTTAAAACAAAAACCTTTGTTCCCCAAATTTCTATTTCCACCCTCCCCTATTGACACTAATCCCATCTCATTACTTTCTCAGGCTTTCAGCATCACCCCCAAATTGGGAAAAACTCGTCTTTCAAATCCCAATCCCCTTTTATAATCTCCTCCAATCCTCGTTTCCGGCTCAATTTTTTAACCCCATCTCTGGCCTTGTCCTCCATTTGCGTCAACGTAGCCACAAAAGGTCTTCCGACCCATAGAAACGCCATCCGGGTTCAAACAACTACGGTGTGTTTGCAGGGAGCAGCGTTACCGTGGAGAAGAATGGCGAAGAGACCTCGCGTGACGCCACGAGCGGCGTAACCGACCTCGCCGTTGGTGGGAAAAGAACCAAGGCGGTAGCTCCGAGGTGGCCGCATAAGGATGTGGCCAGACCACACGTAAAGGTACAAACACTACATTTCATGTCCGTAAAGCGTAGGCTGTAATAACCCAGCAGTGTTTGGTCCATTTTTATTTTTATTTTTATGCAACTTTCAAAAAAATTGATGGCAAAGGCACCAATCCGAAGTTTTACAGTCATTTAGGATGCTAAATTCATGCTAAACAAATGGTTAAAAAAAATAGCACTGTGGCACGTTATAGTATTACAATAATAAAGTCATAGTAATAGTATGAGGGAAAAAGTTGTAATGTTACGACATTATTACGAGAAATTTTTTTCTAATTCTTCCATTCAACTGCCTACCGACTGTCAGGGGGTGCAGGAACCTATCCTCCAGGGCAGGAGGCGGGTTACCGGAACAAGTTGCCAACTAATCTTAATATTACGTCATTAAACTGGTACTTATTTACAATCTTAATGCGGTATTTTACAATCTGTTTCGTAACTCGGGAAATCCTATCTTTCGGAACACGTACATCAAATTATAATCGGTCTAAAGATTTATGCTAATACTTGATAATAGCACTATGTCAAGTGCTTAGCAGCTGATTGGGCTAAATTAGCTGTACCGCTATTGGGTGCAGACATAAACAAAATACTCTGACGTAGAACCGTAGTTGACGTTACTAGTCCTATTTTTTTGTCTGGTCTGAATAGTCTGTCGAGAGAGTTTGACAAAGCTTTAAAAAAAGTTTTCAGTCAGGTCAAAGGCTAAGAACGGAAGGGCAGAGGCGAGCAAACAGGACGCTGGAAGGCGGGGCCAGAAAGCGGCGTTTACTCGCGCCGACGTGAGATGTTCGTCACGCCAGGTGGAAGCTCGGACGACATTTTTCCGATTCTCGCGGGCTGTCGGGATGGTTTTAGGACGCGGCTTCTGGCCAAAGTTCTCGACTTGGTATGGACGGATGTCAATGTGAACAAAAGGAAAAGAGAATAGTTGGCAGTGGTGTTTGAATGGAAGAATTTAGTGCTTTTGAAACTAAATATAAATAAAAGTGGCATAGCTTGAAACAGGAATGCAGCCTATTTTCAACCGTAAATTGGACATCGGCGTCGCTATACATAATCAGTCGGCGTCGGTACTCTGATTTAAAATGAATTGGACGTCAATGGCAGCCCATAAATTAAGTGGCATGAGAAGCAAGAAAAAATCCAAATGAATAGAGTTGATTTTAGAGGACGGTAGTTTCAATCTATTTACTTATGGTAAGTTTAACGAATGCACGCCATTTGTGTCAACACCATTTCTGGTAATGCTTAGCGAGTGTTCGCATTTTGTTTATTCCAGTAAAAAAACTTAAAAAAAAACTAGTCAAACCATCTTAAACAGCACCTGGTCAAGTCACACTCTTTAAATTCAAAACCACGACCACATGAAACAAAGCTTTTAATATCGAGCCACCTTAATATACCCTTCTATTTGCCAAGCACACATCCACAGGCACACTTTTTTTTTTGCGCATTCCTGACTGACTTTCACTCAAAAAAACATTTCAAGGTTAGAATAAAAAGTGTCTTCAACATTCCATTATCTCGATTTCACCGTTTTTGCTCTTTCATGGCGGCGCTGGGCGGTTTTTAGCAGGTTTGTTCCCCCCCTCACGTCGGCCTTGGCACCGCTAAAATATTATTTTACGTCTGATTCGACCCTCCGTTTGTCGACAAACTCAACAAAAACCCTTCTTTCCCATCTGACAGAAAAAAAAGCCGCAAACACCCGCTGACATCTGTTTTTTGTCCGCGCCGGGAAAAATGAGTAAAGTGTATTTTCACCGAGAGCGCCCCTCGCCACGTAAAAGCGCCCACCAAAAACGACCCCATTGTGCTTTGATCGCACTTCTTTCATCTTGTTTTTTGCAACATGTCCGCCGCGTAAACAAGCGGCGAGATGCACACGGGCTAAAAAGTCCAGCACGCCACTTTAAAAGCTTGTCAACGTTTAGGCCGCCGCCGCCGCCCTGCGCCCGCTCAATGAACGCCACTGTTGCTAACACAGATGCGCGCCTCTTAAAACGCGGCGCGAGCGAAGGCCGGGCGGAGAAATTTGAAAGAAAACAAACAGGATTCCTGAGCGCCGCGGCGTGGCGCGAGGCCCGCCGGACGCCGACACAAAGAGGGGCCTGTTCGGCGCCGCTCCGGGCCAACGGAACGCCGCCTCTGCCGCGCTTGTTGACCTAAGCTACTTTAGAATGTTTGCGCAATAGCTTTCTGACCGCTTGATTAAAAATATCGTTTGATGCGCCGGTTCGGACCGGTCTGAGCGAGCCCCACGCCAACAACGCCGCCCCTCATCGGCGAGAAAAAGCCAGCCACAGTCAAACGATTGAGGTCCCGCGTCCAGTTAGCTTTTTTTTAAATATAAATTATATAACGCGAGGCCCAAGCGAGCTACGAAATGTCACGCCAACCGCGAATGGAAACGCCGGTTGGCGACCGTCGCAGTCGACGTTAAAGTCCCGACGCGTGCAGACATGATTCTTTATTTCCATTTTGTGGATAGCAAACATTTCCTCTTTCCCGACTGTGATGTTAACCATCTGTCAGCATAACCTAAAACCGTCAGGCTGTCCAAAAGCATTAGAGTGATTGCGTAATTCCCCGTTTCTTCAAGTGGAACAGTGTTTTCGGACATATTTGCTTTTGGCTAAATTATTTCTTCTTTTTTTTTACATTTTTGAGAGCAAGAAAAAGAGCTAGCGGAATGGGGTCGAGGATACTAAGGGCACGTGAACACTATTATTTTGCGTTAGTGTTACGGGTCTAAACAAGTCACTGAAAGTTAATAATGTCACGTATTTAGCGAACATTAATAAGCTCCTAAAACAGCCTACAATCGATTACCGTCAATGGCAACCTCTGAGTTAACCCTGTCAAAATTCTTGGATTGGATTTACAGTAATAGAATGAAATAAAAATGAAAAATGTATCTTTTTTTTTTTTTTCAAAAACACTTAAAAAGGACTAAATTGTATTTAAAAACAACATTTTAAATAGAATACAACTTAAAAATAAATATCTTTAAATAAGGAAAAACATTTTCTCGCCATTCTTAAATGAAAATATTTTGCGAAAGTACATTAAAAATAATTCTAAATAATCTAAATCCCACAAAGCTGCCATCCTTTTGCATTAAGAGTAACAAGCAACATTTTAAAAAGAATACACCTTAAAAAACTAATAATATATATTTTTAATATATTTTTAAATTAGGAAAAAACATTTTTTCGCCATTTTTAAATGAAAATATTTTGCGTAAGTACATTAAAAATAATTCTAAATAATCTAAATCCCACAAAGCTGCCATTCTTTTGCATTAAGAGTAACAAGCAAAATTTTAAAAACAATACACCTTAAAAAACTAATAATATATATTTTTAAATTAGGAAAAAAAACACCACCACCCCATTTTTAAATGTATTTAGCAAAAGTACATTAAAAATAATTCTAAATCCCCCAAAACTTTTATTATTTTGCATGAAGAGAAACAGGCAACATTTAAAAAAAGAATACACCTTTAAAAACAAATAAAATGTTTTTAAATCAGAAAAAAAAACATTTTTAAATAAAAATATTTCCTGAAAGTACATAAAATATAATTCTAAATCCCACAAAGCTGTCATTCTTTTTTCATGAAGAGCAACAGGTGTATGAATGCACATGTGAATTTGACCTCGTCCAATCCAGCACATCATACGTGTCACGTGTGTTTACCGCCATGCAGAAACAGTGCGCCTCATTGAGCGTCAGCCAAGGGCCAAAGTTGACTCGCTTTAAAGTCCAAGCGTGCCCAATTTGCGCTCCCGTACATCTGCGCACCTCGTTTATACCGACGCCGATTGGCCGAGGATTTCCACGGCCTCAATGGATGGTTTGTGATGCTCCAAAGTGGGAGGGACCCGGGATCGAGTCCCAAGTGGTCTCGTGCTTCTATTTTGGCAACTTTCCCAAAGTGAAAAAAATACCGTTTGTTGTTTCGGGCCCTGGCGTGGCTTCGAGGAAATCGGCTTATCTGACGTTTGGTAAATCTCCTTAAGGCCATCGTTGCTGACTGGACAAGCTTCATTAACTATTACGCTGCCATTGACGTCCGATCTGGTTTATATACATTCCAATTCTTACTGTAGATTGTGCCTAAGTTCTCAAACGTAGCTCTGGCGTTCATTGTTTTGATTTGTTTTTTTAAACATTTTCTATGTATTCACTTATTTAGTTACATTATCATTAAATTTACTAGTTTCTTTCAGAATATTTGCTCACATTTCACATTTTTTACTTGCTTTAGCCATATATTTTCATGCTTGGCGTTAGGTTAGACAAAATTGAATGGTTTTTAAAAATGTTTAGTTAACATTTTCTATGTATTCACTTATTTAGTTACATTTTCATTAAATGTACAAGTGTCTTTCGGAATAATTGCTCACATATTTCACACTTTTTACTTATTTACCATATATTTTTATGCTTGGTCATTAGGTTAGACAAAATTGTATGGTTTTTAAAAATGATTTGTTAACATTTTCTATGTATTCACTTATTTTGTTAAATTTTCATTAAATGTACAAGTGTCTTTCAGAATAATTGCTCACATATTTCACATTTTTTACTTGCTTTAGCCATATATTTTCATGCTTGGTCATTAGGTTAGACAAAATTATCCTCTACCATCACCACTATGTTTGTAATTTTCTTAATAAATGGCCCTTTTATCATTCATATCATATAATCCCCATACTTTTTATGTTTTAGTTCAACATTTCCTACCTTTTATAATCATTTCTACATTCCAACTGAGTGATTTTTATTTATTTTTTAGCTCCTGCCCTCATCTCACCCCATTTTTTCAAATTCCTGCAACAATATTTCAGCCTCACTCCATCCCATTGACGTCCTTAAACGTCCAATCCATTTGGACTGGCAGTCCGGATTATTCTTGGAAAACCCACTTTTCACACGAACTCCGTTTCAAATTGAAAAGGCCGCTCTTGTACTCATTTTTTTTTGTGGTGGCGCATATTCTGCTCTTCTCACGGTAAGTCCTCTCAGGTCTGTTTGCTTTCATGCGAATGGCAGGGCGGCCGTTAATGTTTATGCAGGTGCGGCGGGAGGACGTTGGCTTTTCACGTGGGCCCGATCGCCCAAAAAAGGGGTCGCCTTTATATGTGGCGTTACCCCGGGCCGGGCCGGGCCCAGAGAAGGCATTTCCTCGGCTTACTGGAAAAGGAACAGTTAAGGGTTAGAAACGTGTCACGGCGGGGGGAGAAATGTCCAAGTGTCAGCAATCGGTCGGACGTCGTGTCATTTAAGCGGCGCTTCGGAATGGGTGTTGACTTTGGCCGGGGCCGGGAGGCCTTTTTAATTCTGGCACGCTCGCCATGTTTTCATTCAGTCCATCCGAGCGTGACGGCGAGCCACCGGGTTTCGGTGTTGATAGACGATTCTGTTGGAAGCCATGTTTGTGGGAACAAAAATAGATGTACAATTTGTTTTCAAGTTCACTACAGTAATCCCTCGATTAGCGCGACTTCACTTATCACTATTTTTTATTCTGCTATTAATTATTACCTACTTTGCGATTTTGATTAATTGCATTCCTTTTGCCATGGGGCAAAAATATATAGGGGCCCTTTTAGGAAAAGTTTACACACCCTTAAGCTCCTTTAGGTTTATTTAGGTACACAACTAAGCAAATGTGCAGGGTGAGCGTTACGCAACGCAAAGGTGTTGTGTGATGCGGCGTGAATGTAACGCCTTGTCTGTCAAATTTTTTGACGTGCGGGTGTTCCGCCAAAGTGTGGCTTGTTTCCAGAAGCCTCCTTCTCAGACTTTTTATGCATTATGCTCTGTTCTGGGCTGTCTTTTGGACTCTGTGGAGGAAGTGGGAGAGTGGAGGATGCTGACCAGGATGATGTCCATCATGGACAGCACCTCCCACCCCCTGCATGAGTCTGGTGGAGTCCCTCCAAAGCTCTTTCAGCAATAGACTGCTGCACCCTCATTGCAGGAAGGAGCGCGCTTCCGCAGATCCTTCCTCCCATCAGCTGTCAGGCTCTTTAACAAAACAAATGGCTGAGTGTTAAGACTTACCGTATGCATGCATGTACATCTATGTGTATGTATGTATATATGTGCTTATATATGTGTATGTATATATGTGTGTATGTACACGTGTGTGTATGTGTGTATATATATATATATATATATATATATATATATACATATACATATATACATATACATATATTTCAGCAACGCTATTATTTATATCTAAAATGTCTTTTACTGTCTGTATTCTGACCGAAATTTCCGCAATTTGACAACGAAATTTCCCGAATACGGGATGAATAAAGTTATCCAATCCAATCCAATTTATAATTGACACTAGCCAATTATCCAACAGGTTTTCCTACTGACAGCTCATGATTTTTTGAAAACCTCGATATAATCAGGACGGTAGAAATCCAGATATTTGCCGATACACACTTATTTCTGATACTATAGCTTTTTCTTTTTAAATGAGTAAATATTTTTCAGCCTTTGTCAATTGAGCAATCCTGAAATTATACATTTTGATTTCAACTTTTGAGCCCTCAGCTAATGGAGAAACACTGTTTAAGTCAGACTGTACTCAAGCTTGTTGTGCGGGGCATATTCAATGATATTTTCATAATTTAAACACTGACAATAACTAAGTTTTCATGTGTTTTGTTTCCCTTCTGGCAGTCTCCTCTTCCACATCCACCGATGGATTCCCAAGGGAAATGGAACCCGCCCCCGAAGATCATCCAACACGGCCAAATGGGCAAAATGGGTCAGCGTCCGCTCGTTTATCACCCGGGTACGATATATTATCTCATGTCGGGAGCGCCCTGCGGGTCGGAGAGGCGTGCGAAACTCTTGACAGCCAGCCGACCGAGGACGGCGTCCTGCGTCATCGCTTCCTCCTCACCTCGATGGGGAATCCACCCGTGCCCAAATGACCCGCCTCGACCTTGGGGTGGCGGCCCGGGCCCAGCGGCGTTGTTTGGCCTTGCGGCTCGCACTTGGACGAGGGAAAGGCCCAGACAGGGAGGGGTCCGTTTTTTAGGCACGGTGCAAAAAAAAAAAAAAAAAAAAAAAAAAACGCCAACGTACTGTATCTGGAACGAATTATAACGTAGCATGGGAACCCGTGCAAGGCGTTTGCACTTTTGCTGAAATGCTTCCATGTACTTTCACGCTATATTTACCTTTTAAGACCTTGAGATATGAGTTTCATTCACGCCGTGGCCTTCTCCCTCACGCAAACACTCGCATTAAATCGGCTTTTTTACGTCATAAGGCAAAGCTAACACTGTAAGTTGTGTATATATTTATTATCTCTATAATATTCATGATATTCTCGACCGATATTGTCATTTGAATTTTATAGTGTGAATTTGATGTATATTTGCGGGCCGCTCAAAAAGCCATGTTGGACCTCGGATGTGAAAAACTAAACGCCGGAAACGGACAAAAAAGCCACGTTTGATTTCTGTGGAACGCAAAAGGTAAAAGCGCAGAGCGGAAATACCCGCGCAAAAACAGGCCGCTTCTGGGTCAACATTGACTTTGGCGGCGACTGAGACAAAACTCCAGTGATTAAAGGCCGTGTTTTCATCCATGGCGGGAACAGGAAGCTAATTAGCCCAGTCGCGCGCGCCAGGCTAATAGGGGCGAGCGTTGGGTTCAAACCGCGGTGTGCTAGGACGCCGGCCAGATCGCCACGAGGTAAATAACGACAATCCTGATTTGGATTGGTAAATAGTTGGAGAATGGTTTTTAAAAAAGGCTCTGGGATTGGTCGCGGGGTAAACGCATATAAAATAGCTGTCAAAGATATTTTGGTCGGTTGACCCACATAAAAAGGTTGAACTCATTTGCCTGCCGTAGACGGTTCTAGGCGTCCAATTGAATTTGACCTGGGAGTTATTTTAAGTTAAAACATGTAAATTAGCCATTATTTGTCAGGTCTCTTTAGTTTTGTTAAATTATCCAATGAGTAATTAATTCACTAATTTTTAACACTGCTTTTCCTGGACAGGGTGCTGGAGCCTGTCTCAAAAGACTTGGGGCGAAAAGAAGACTACACCCAAGACTGGTCGCCAGACAACTATTCGCCCTCACAATCCCACCGCCACCAAGCGGGAATCGATCCTCCGAATGCCCACACCAAAGTCAGATGGGTGACCCACTACACCATCAGGTAAGATAATTTTTCAGCATTTTTGTCATGATACGTTTAATTTAAATATTTTCTAATAAGTATTTCTATTAAATCCTACTGCGTGTTGCTTTCTAATAATTCTAAAAATTATTTAATTATTTTCCCAAATTTAAAATAAATTTTTAGGCTATTTTTACATTTCTATCAACTTATTATACCTTATTTAAACGTCTTCACTACATTTAAAAACGCTTATCTCGTCCAAATGCCTCCCCATTTCATCTAAAAAAATTGTCAACAATACCATAGTCACTCGTTAGCATCGTCAATAGACGTCTAATCCCGCCAGCCTTTCCCCCTTCAAATAAATTGGACATCCCTGCCTATCAATAGCAACAAAAGACAACCAAACATTCCTCCCAGGTCATCCTTTGCCGCTAAAAACCAAAACAATTCCACAAAAACTAAACCACATCTCTATTTCCATCATTCCCCCTTGCAGAAAATAGCATACCTGAATCGTTAACGTCGTGTGTGGGATCAAACATAATCTATAATTAGAAACCCAGTTGGGTCATATATAGCCAATGACCTGCTTTTGCATGTTTAAGTTCAAAAACAGCAGAACATTCCAATGTTTTTTTTTTTGCATGTGTGAGGTCCCGTAGAGGAAGTCATCTAAGTTTAGAAAGCTGGAAAAAAAAAAAGGTCAGTGGACCAGGCAACGAGTCCATCCGGGACCCACACGGCGAAGACCACCTGACGCGTTGGCGTTTGTCGAAACTGTCGTCAACGCAAACACTCAAACAAAAGTTTCCAGGCGGCCTTTAGCGGCTCAAGCGCCCTTTTGTTGCGCCTTAGCGGGAATGCATCGTTTTATGACGTAAAAGCCCCCCCGTGGATTGTTTATTACATAATTTTTGGATAAGGCTCAGCACACAAGGTAGAATATTAACTAGAGGATCGTTTTCTAGTCTGTTATTATTAAATTTGCTAGCATGTGAAAACTAGCAACAGTAATCTGTGACTTTTAAATTGAATTAGCGATTTTTGGAGCCAGGTTTTAAAAGACACTCCAATCAGGAAATGGTCAAAGGCGCTTTGTTCTAGGCGTAGGTGTAAGCGATATCACCTTCCTCGTTAGCCAGCGACCAAAAAAAGCCTCCCTGAGCTTCCCTCTAAATGATTAATGAGGAAGGGTTGCACCCAAAAATGCGAGCCGGCGTCCAAGTTATGTCCCGGCGGAACGGTGAGGCCGAGGTATGTAATATATGGCGGCCCATTAAAGCCGCGTAATTCAAAACGCAGCCGCCAGAAGAAAAAAAGGACGGCCGGGGTCTCACGCTTGTTTCCAGTCTGGACTTTGCTTTTTTTTTTTCCAGCCGACTAGCCTTTAAATAGACTGGCTTTCCATCTTGACAATTCATCTGCCCACCAACACCCCCCGCCCCGAGCCTCCCTCAACAATCACTCTACGCATGCCCCCCCACCCCCCCAATCCCCCCACACCTCCTCTGTTATTACTTTCCATTCTCCCAGCGTTCCATTGACGGATTGGACTGGCTCATCAACTGTCAGACAAACCAGATCAAATTACAGTTATCCCTCGAATATCGCGTCTTCATTTATCGCAAATTCACTACTTTGCGGTTTTTTTCCGCTATTAAAAAATATGTTTTTTCTTTCTTAAAGTTCATAAAAATGTGAAAATACACGCTAAAACTCGTAAACGGAAGTCACTCTTGCTACGAGGACTCAGCACTTGAAAAAAAAGTTATAATAGGGGTGACCCTACTTTGCGATTTTTCGATTATATCTGCTCTACACTAACCGCGATATTCGAGGGATTACTGTATTGCGTTTCAGCGATGGCGAATGACGTCCAAACCTTTAGGACACTCCAGTCGAATCAGATTATCGATTCGATTCAATCGTCGCTAGTACGGTAATACCTTGAGATACGAGCTCAATGCATTCTGGGATCGAGTGTCAATTTACTCTTATCTCAAATTAAATTTCCCCATAGAAATGAACTAAATACAAATTAATCCGTTCCCACCCTCTGAAAAAAAACACCAAAAACAGGATATTCCGATGTAAAATCATCTTTTTATTGCTTCAAATTCACCACCTACTCACAAAAAGTAACAAATACCCATCTAGACGTCATGTCTTCAATACTACCGTCCATCTGTAAACACCTCATTACGCTCATGTTGCCACTCTGCTTCGTGACGTCTATTTACCAATCTTTATTTTGAGCCCGCCGGCATGACAAAATCCACCTAGCAACACAATAATAGAGTACTAGCGCCGTGATATTATGTACCCCAAGTGTTCGGTGTCGTTATATAAAAAACCTTGTTTCCAGCCGGCCGCGTTCCAAAATACGACGCCAGGCAAGGTAAAGCCATTTCGACCCGGCGTTGACGACGGCGGCGGCGGCGGAAACATTCCTCCCGGGGCCGCTAATGTCAGACATCAATAGCCCGATAAAATCAGCTTGAATGTGGAGACGCGCCGGCGTGTGTCTCGCCGCTTAGACAGTGGAACCAGCACAGTTCGTCCCAGGACACGCCATTTGTTTTCACCTAAAAATGACATTTTTCCCATAGGAAGCAATGGAAATAACTGGCCGCGTTTCTTTACATAAACACGCTTCGACCTCAACACGCCACCGCCCCCGAATCATGTGAAATTGCTCATTTTATACGTGACAAAAAGGAAATGATATCACGCCGTCGCAGGCCGCGTCGGCAAACGGCCACGTCGTCGTCTGCGCTCACGGCGGGAATAGTTCGAGGTCAATATTTATCTTTTGACGTGACAAAAATGTTTTGGAAACGAGGACCGTCAAAGCTCAGCGCGGGCAAATTAACTGGAATGGCGCTAAATATAGCCGGGGCCGCCACAAACCGCTATTTTGACCGTCAACTCGTCGCCGATCTTTTACGCCGGACTAAAATGTTGACATTAGATGGCTTGAATTATGAATACCATCTAACTATGAACAGGAATATTGTTTTCAAAGATGTTAGCATTCATCACAAGGCTGATTAATTACTGTACATGTGTCAGAAAAAAGACTATTTCTTATAAAAAATCAACACAAATAATATATTATATATTTGTCAGATAAACAATGTCTAAAAACAATAACTCGATCAAAATAATTCATCTTAATCGTAGCAGTCCTAAAATCAACACATGTTGACATATGTACAATATGTTTTTTAGCGCACTAATATGTACTATATGTATGTTGTATATGTTACCGCTGTAAAAAGTGTATTCTTTTTTTAAAAATTGGATTCTTTAACACTTCACAGTCCAAACTTGTAAACAATTGAATTTAATTGTCCCGCGGAACAAAATTATTATGGCATAAATTTGTATCGTATTTTTCACTCTCCCAGTTCGCATGGATCGGACGTCCATCGCCGCTCAAGCCTCACCAATCAGCAAACAGCTTCCAATCTCAAGTCGACAAATGTAGGTCAGTTGTCGATAAAGGAAGGCCGCCGCCGAATGAAAAGCGGCCATTTTGCCGGCGGCCAAGCGTGAGCTCAACGCCTCGCAATGCCCCGCACACTGGCCCCTCTGTGACGCCGCCGCCGTCGCCGACCACGTCAGCTAGCGTGGCGTGATGGAAGCGCCTACTCAGGGAACAAGAGCCGCACTTTTTGGACCGACTCCTGGCATGACACCGCCTTTCGACTTCTCGCCTGCCGGCTACATTTAGTCGGCGCGGTGATGTCACGCGACTTCGAGACCCAACAACGACTTTCGCAGATTTAGACTTTTTTCTACTTCATTGCGATTTGGACTTTGTGACGTATTTTGGATCCCGGCGGCCCGCAAGAACTGAAAAATATCCCGCAAAAGTATTTAGCGGGTTGCCTCATCAATCATACGATCTCCCCGCCCGCAAAACTGCCACATAAACAGACCGTATCATAATATTTTTTGCCGATATAATTTGATCCCTTTCGCATGCTTGAAACCGGTTGAAATATAAAATGTTATAAACTACTCCGTAATGTCTGGTCTCACGCTTGTGGTCAAGAAATTCCTAAAAAAAAGGGGCTGTCACTCAAACAATTTTCCAAAATAGGAAGAAAAACGTGCTTACCTCAAGTTGTTCCTCTTTCTGTTCCAGGTTAGCCACTTGACGGCGATCCACGTCCAAGCTTTTTCAACGGGGAAGGTTTCTGTGAATGTTTCCCAGGTGAGAGTTTATTTTACACTTATTGAGAGAGAAGGAATGAGTTTGGTTTCGTGTTAATGAGCAAACAAAACATGGGAATTCAACTTTTTTAGAATTCCAAAGACTGGTTTTAGTGCTTCATCCATTCCAGGAATCATAAAATAGGAAATCAATGCTTACCGCAGACAATAGTGCAATTTGGAGTAATGAGTTACAGACCGACATCCCCCTCAAATATGACTCAATAGAGAATAATGACAGCGTTTCATACCAAAAGTATTACAAAGGACAAAAAGAGCATTTCCCAATACGTAAACAAGGGCAGCCATTTTACTTGGTTTACAACACTGAAACTATGGAAACAACCTTTTTACCGTGGTAATGTTTTTTTGTAAAATGACCTCGTTGACAGCGATATCCGTCCATGTCTATTTTGTCTATCGCTTACAAGGTCAAAACATCAGGGCCGGACTTTCAAAATAAAAACATTCTAGGATAATAGCTTAACTTTCTCCTATTGTTACATGTGTCAAAATATTTTATTGTATGTTTTTTTTCCCTCCTAAAAAAACATGACCTTTTACGGTACAGTTTTATTTTGAAAGTCAGAGTTTTGACAGTATTTGCCGATTTAGCCGAGCAAACTTATAGGCTTATTATGTCGCGATTTAAATTATTTTAACATTTGACTTAACTTACCTTTCTCCTATTGTTACATGTGTCAAAATTACAATATTTTATTGTTTTTTTTCTCCTAAAAAAACATGACATTTTAAAGTACGGTGTTATTTTGAAAGTCAGTTTTGACAGTATTTCCCGATTTAGCCAAATAAACTCGCAGGCTTATTACGTCACGATTTAAATTATTTTAATATTTGACTTAACTTGTTCCTATTGTTACATGTGTCCAAATTACAATACACTACATTTTTTTCCCTAAAAAACAAGACCTTTTAAGGTACGTTTTTATTTTGAAAGTCAATTTTAACAGTATTTGCCGATTTATGCAAACTCGCAGGCTTATTACGTCGCGATTTAAATTGCTTTAACATTTGAAAAAATGTTTTTCACCATTATTTATCAGCATTAATGGCAGCCAATGAATAATTCTCTTGACTTTTTAACAATCGCATCAATTCTCCTAATTTTACAGAATAACAAGTTCAAGTCATTCCCTTAAGCACCAAGTTGGCACGTAACAACCGACATATTTTGGACGGAATCCTCTGGCCAGTCAAGCTGCTTCCGTTCGATAACTCCGAGTTGACTGACAGGAGGTTTTGTCCTCCACCGAAAGAGAGAACATCTCCTTATTAGGAAAAGCTCAGACGCCCTTATATGGCAAGACTTCCTGTAAATAGTAACAAGTCTGTCTGCTGGCTATCCTCGCACATTCCTGCTGCTCCAGGTTTTTGCTTTTTTTTCACTCTCTCTTTCACTCTCTCTCTCTCACTCTCCCTTTCTCTCTCATTTCCGATGTGCTAGCAGGGCTGCCTTTCATAAGTCTAGCCTGGTGTGTGATCTCCCCCCTGCCCGTCCAAAAAAATACACAAACCTCTGTCTAGCCTTTTTCCTCAAGTACTACTTAAATCTGGCCCGGGTACGCGCCGCACCTGGTTTTCCTTCTTTTTCAAGTCACACCAAAAGCTCATTAGGCAGGTGAGCGGAGAGAACAAGGGGAGTCATTCCCGGCAATATAGCGGCGGCGTAATCGTACCGTACCGTACGTCCCGGACGCCTACGCCTGCTTTTTCACTTAAAAAGCTCGCCGGCGGGACGATCACATGAAAAACAGAACTGTTTTGAACGTTCGGCTTGAACCGAACGTACTGATTTAATGTCGCTTTGTGCTTTTTGATGGGGAAAAACAACATGTTAGGCCGTCTGACCATTTGCGGCGATAGACGTCCAATCTATTTAGGCTAGGAAAGGCTAGCGGCGAGCATAAATGTTTCAAAAGTATTAAAAAAGCGATCACATTTAGCACCAATGTGCCCAAATACAAAAACTACTGTGAAGGTAATCAAGCAAATTGAACTTATTTGACGTGTATAGCTGTCAATGACACTGAAAAATGAATTATCGGCTAAAATTGACTTTTGATGGACATTGGGAATGTTGACGTTCAATTATCATTTTTGTCATTGACAGCTATACACGTCAAATAAGTTCAATTTGCTTGATTACCTTCACAGTATTCAACAACTCTCAAACAAATTGACCTTCCATCACCTCAGGCCTCCAAAATAAAAGCACGTCAACATTTTCGCCACACACTAACTTCTTCCACTTTCCGATTTTTCCCGACAGACCCTTAAAAACGGCCGGCGAATCCCGCCGTCGGCCATCTTCCTATGACGCGTCCATCTTTGTATTTTTTCTCCTATTTTCCCCTCCTTGTTCATTCATAACGCTTTATTCCTTTTCATGTGCCGCCTCTTTAGAAAAATGAATATTTATAGACTTTGTGTTTGTGAAGTAAGGCTTGAGGAATTCCCAGTGTGGGGTCCCGGCCGGGCCTCCTCTGAGCAGACTTCCCGTTCCACACCAGCGAGAATCGGAGAGAGTGAGCTCGCTGTTGTTTGGCCAGCTCGCCACCCTCCTCCTCTTCCTCCTCCTCCTCCTCCTCCTTCAGACGGCAGGAATGTGGGATGTCTGGAGTGGGGGTCAGGAAGCCAGGAAAGAATGCCAAGTATGTCCATGTTTGTCCAGGGCCTCCCTCCCTCCCCTCCGAGGTGACGTCCCCCCCTCCGCCCCCGAGGGCCGAGCGCTATAAAGTCGACGGCGCGACTCCGAAACGGCAACAACTCGAGCTAAACTCTAGCTTTCACTCACCCACCCAAAAAGACGAGCGGAGAAACGAGACTTTACCGGCCAACCGATCCAGGAAAAAGCCAACTTCAAGCATCTTTATTTTTTGCCCCCTTCAAGATGTCCGCCGCCAAGAATATGCTTTTCTTTGCCTGCGCCTTCCTCTGGAGCCTGGTAAGACTCGATCAGATTCTTTTCTTTTTCTTCTGTCGTCGGTTCTCCTCGCTAACGTGGGATTGCTCGCGGCTCGGCAGGGTCAAGCTCAGGACTGCGACGGGCGCTGTTCGTGCCCCGCCACGCCGCCGAGGTGCGCCCCCGGCGTCAGCCTGGTGCTGGACGGCTGCGGGTGCTGCCGGGTTTGCGCCAAGCAGATGGGCGAGCTGTGCACCGAGCGGGACGCCTGCGACACGCACAAGGGACTCTACTGCGACTTTGGATCGCCCGTTAACAGACGCATCGGAGTGTGCACAGGTAAGACAAAAAAAACATCAAAAATACCGTCTTGACGTACTTTACGTGAAAGAAAAGCCACTTTGTTGGTCTTCCCAGAAACCCTAAAGTAGCAATTTGCTAAATAGAAAATAAACTTTTAAGGTTCAGCTTTCTATCAAGACAAAATATGGCATTTTATGCTAAATAGAAAACTAAAATGTTAAGTTTCAGCTTTCTATCAAGGCAAAAAAATCGCATTTTATGCTAAATAGAAAAGAAACTGTTAAGTTTCAGCTTTCTATCGAGACAAAAAATATTCCATTTTATGCTAAATAGAAAAGAAACTGTTAAGTTTCAGCTTTTTTCTATCAAGACAAAAAATATAGCATTTTATGCTAAAGAGAAAAGAAACTGTTAAGTTTCAGCTTTCTATTGAAACAAAAAACAAAATTCCATATTATGCTAAATAGAAAAGAAAATGTTAATTTTCAGCTTTCTATCAAGACAAAAAATATTCCATTTTATGCTAAATAGAAAACAAAAATGTGAAGTTTCAGCTTTCTATCAAGACAAAAAAATATTTCATTTAATATTCCCCAAGAAGTCCTTTTATGGATGTTGTAGGATTTTTTTCAACTTCAACTATTGTTTATCACTAGAAAAGATAATTTGCTATCTTCTGAAAAGATAGTCTTGTTGAATATTGCTGAAAAGTACTGCACTTAGGGACTTTTATCCTCCTAAAAATGCTTTTAAATGTTTTTTTTTTTACTTCTCCCCCCCAAAAAACAAAAATATTTTAGTGTATTCCTGAAAGGGCCAAATAAACATGACTATACTTTCTTCATTACATGACATTGCGCAATTTCGCCAGTCATCCCATTTAACGTCCCCACTTTCTCCTCCACAGCACGAGAGGGCGCCACCTGCGTGTTCGGCGGCACGGTATACAAGAGCGGCGAGAGCTTCCAGAGCAGCTGCAAATACCAGTGCACTTGCTTGGACGGAGCGGTGGGCTGCGTGCCCCTCTGCTCCATCGACGTGCGCCTCCCCAGCCCCGACTGCCCGGCCCCCCGCCGGGTCAAAATCCCTGGCAAGTGCTGCGAGGAGTGGGTTTGCGATGCCCCGCGACACACCAACGGCTTCATGGGCTCCGTCCTTCCCGGTGAGTCGCCACGGTTCCGGGTTCGAGCCCCGCTCTGGTCCTCGAGGGGGAACTTTTGGCTGACCTTTTTTGTTTTTTATTCCCGCTTTTAGCTTACCGCCAGGAGGAGACGTACGGGCCCGACCCCTCGCTGATGAGGGAGAACTGTTTGGTCCAGACTACCGAGTGGAGCGCTTGCTCTAAGACCTGCGGCTTGGGTATCTCCACCCGGGTCACCAACGATAACCGCGAGTGCCGTCTGGAGAAGCAGACTCGGTTGTGCATGGTTCGACCTTGCGAGTCCCACCTGGAGCAAAGTATCCGAGTAAGTCTACTCACTCTACTGAAAATATCGGAGTTAAATTCCAGTTGCTAAATACAAATTTGGGTGATAAAAATATAATGCAAGCGTCTGTTAAAAAAAAAGTAGGATAGAAAACTATTTCAAAGAAAAACTGTAAGGTTTTTGATGAAAACAAAACACATTCCAATGATATTTGTAGCAAAAAGAACTTTTTTTATTCCTAAAAATAGACTATATAAAGCAACTAATTATTAAATACGATTTGATTGTTTACCTGTATTACAGAATACATTTGAAATTCAATACGATTTGATTGAATACATTTTAAAATGAAACAGTCATGCTATTTCTTTATAAAATAAAACATTTCATCAAATCGAACACAGTAAGAATAGGAATAAGAAGAATACTAATAAGAAGAAGAATACTAATAATAAGAAGAATACTAATAGTAAGAATAATACTAATAATAAGAATAATACTAATAATAATAAGAATACTAATAAGAATACTAATAAGAATACTAATAATAATAAGAATACAAATAAGAATACTAATAATAATAAGAATACTAATAATAAGAATAATACTAATAATAATAAGAATACTAATAATAATACTAATAAGAATACTACTAATAATAATAAGAATAATACTAATAATAATAATACTAATAATAATAAGAATACTAATAATAATACTAATAATAATAATAAGAATACTAATAATATTCAATTCAATTCAATTTATTTGGCAAGAAAAAGCACTAGGCTAAGGGCCATGTAACAAAATGTAATGTAATAATACTACTACTAATAATAATAATCGGACATAGGCTTGCTTTGTCATCATCATTGACTCGACTAAAGCCTAATTGTCATCATACAAAATTCCATGACTTTTATACACTGAAAAAAACATTTTTTTTGCTCTGAAAAATATACTAAAAGCAGCTGAAAGCCAAATGTTGTTTTCCCCCCGAACTGGTACTCAAATTCCTTTTTTTCTCCTGTTCCCTTTTATCAGAAAGGCAAAAAGTGCATCCGCACCCCCCGCCTATCCAAAGCCATGAAATTTGAAATCTCAGGCTGCACCACCACCCAATCCTACCGGCCCAAATTCTGCGGCGTGTGCCTGGACGGCCGCTGCTGCACCCCCCACAGGACCACCACCCTGCCCATGGAGTTCAAGTGCCCCGACGGGCAGGTGATGAAGAAGCACATGATGTTCATCAAATCGTGCGCCTGCCACCACAACTGCCCCGGCGAGAACGACATCTTCGAGTCCATGTACTACAAAAAAATGATGGGCGACATGGCGTGAGGTGCTCCAGCCACACTGGCTTTTTCCTCGCTTCTTTCTTTTGGGTTTTAGTTTGGGTTTTTGGGTTTTTTTCTTCTTTTCCATCACTTGAAAACAAACTCAACATCTCGCAGCTCCCGCATATTCGCCAACCTTGTTTAACGCGCCGGCTAGGTCCGGTTTTTGCGACGTTTGAGTGCGACTCGGTGCACTTTTCCGACAAAGAGGGACAGATTCCTGCACTAATAATATTGTGGAAAACAAGCCCCTCCCCCGTCCGTTTTTTTTTAACTGTATTATTTTGACCTCCCCTCTAAATGAGGTGCGAAACGACCCCTCCCCCGAGCTAAACGTTTGACTGTGTGTGTGTGGGTGTGTGTATGTTAGCATTAGCGTTAGCGCTCGCTTGTCCAAAGGTCAGCGTTTCCGTCCAGACTCGAGTGGGCGTGGCCAAGGCACTGAGAGGAAAGAAAGAGTTAAAAAAAATAAGACAAAACTGGAAGAATTGTTATGAGTTCATTCCATGAAAAAGTGTGTAAATGTTGTATATAGTTGTACAGTGGAAGTTAATTTAAGAGCCGTCATTGTTTGGCGAATTTTTTTTTTTTCTTTTCTGAAATGTATCGATAGTTTTTGTGGTTGTTTTTCTTGAGACGACAGTATTTTTTCATATTTTATTGAGCAGTGTGACAGATTGTTGTTACATGTTTCGCCTTGTAGCTGGAAATAAAAAGGTTATATTTTTTGATACAAAAAAAAATTCCAGTTTTCTTTCTTTTGCCAGAATCCCTTTATTCGTTCTTGAGTTATCTTGACAACAAACAAATGGTGTTTTCATTTCTATAAATAACTTATTTTTGCCACCACATTAAAATACCTCACTTCAAATAGCCTATTAATACAATTAATAGACAGAAGACTAAACGTCAATAATCATCATTTTTGAGTGAATACCCTTAAAATGAGCACTTAATAAAAATGGAATAAACTCTTGTGTTACAGGTTTAAAAAAGTTCAAATGTGTGTCGACGAATTGACCTTTGACCTGAGGGAAAAAGACCCCCCCCCATGTACTAATGACATGCAGTACACAAGGCACCCACAAGGTAACGCTGCAAAACTTTTTAAATATGATTTATAGGATAACAGCACCCTCTGTTGTTTGTGTCTTTTTTTCTTAAAATTTTTGATCATGTGTATAGTTATTTTTGTTGCTCATTCAAATATTGTAACAGGAAAAAAAAGTTGGCATAGCATTTAGAAATTAAATAATCATATGAATAGTTCAAAAGTAACTTAAATATAGATATTTATTTTGAACTTGTCAACCAATTTGAGTTTTTTCAAACCATTTTTGCTTGTAATTGTAAAATAAATCAGATTGGAAATTAGAAAAGAGGATTTGGAAACAAGTGGATTTACAAGATATGATTTATTGATGCATTCTTTAACAACACTTTAACACACTTGTTTTTGCTGTTCACAGGTGGGCGGAGCCTCTGAGGCACCTCTTCACAATCACTTGTTTCGCCAGGTAAGGCTCTGACTTCCATTTTCATGATTTTTAGGGGCTTTAAATCATTTTTTATTTCCTTTCTAGTTTAATTTCATAATATTACTGTCAACGGCAACTCCAAAGTTAAAAAATAAATACAGAAAATATGATCTAAGTACACTTATAGCGAATTCTATTTAAAAAATTGTGACGTCACGATGGAGGCAAGAATGATTCCTTGTTATCAGTTATGAAACACAAGTGCTCATCTCTAAAATGTAATGCATCATATTGCTAAATATTGATATGAAGCGCTTAGATAAGTGCGTGTGAACTTTGCTCTTGCTAGTAAAAAAAGGATTTATCACAAAGAATCTTCCGCGCAGCAGCAGTCGGGTTTCTCATGGGAGTGAGCGCAAGAAAAACTATTTGTGTTCAACAATTGGAGTTTTTATTTTGAAATTTTGGATCTCGTAGGAGCAGACATGATCAGCCGTAACTTCAAAAACGTTTTGGTGGTGTCGCTAGGCTTTCTTTCGCTTTTTACGGCGTATGGCGGACTGCAGAGTCTTCAAGTAAGTAGCAACTGTTTAGTCTTCTTCTTATGCCTAATAGGAATGGATATATTTGTCCCAAAAAAATGTTTTCAGATTATTCTAAAATTAAGGAAAAGGTACAAAAGTAAGTGTATGAGTGTAAGGATTTTTTGCATGTTTTTTAATATTATTTTATTGTACAAAAATATAAAATAATTTCTAAAAATATTTTACTTAGCTTTTCTTCATTTTTTTTAATTTATCAAAAAATCATTTTAAAGCCTATCGGCTCTCAAATACTTTTTATATTAATAATATACAAGACATTTTTTAGAATTTTTCTTATAATTAATGTATTTTAAATCCAATTTAGAAATCCTTTTTAAAAAAATCTTTATTTATGCCATTCAAAAAACACTATGTTTCTCCTATTTTATTTCATAAAAATTCAAGTACTTTAGTTTCATTGGTTGTTCACAGTTCATGTATTTTCTAATATTCATATTATTTCTCACAGCCCAAAAAACAACAACACAATACTACTTGTTTATATCAGAGATGTTTTATCATACAGTAAATGTTGCCTAATTAAAATAGTGATCACGCGGAGTCATACGCGTCATGCCGAAAGTTCCCGTTTTAAAAGCTCCTAAAATGAAGGTGTGTCAACTTTTATTTCCATTAAACTGCACGCGAGATACGTTAACTCTTCCCGTGCCAATAACCATGACAGGCGACCAATCATCCTCGCAATGACCCTCACATGTAGGCGTCCGTTCCATTTGAACGTCGATGGTTGTCGGTTAGCCACCACGTGAACGTGTGGATTTCCGGGCAACTTGTTAAGTTCAGTCACCGATTTCCCACGCCGACCTTTTCAGAGCAGCCTGAATGCGGAGGAAGGAATGGGCGTGGCATCCCTGAGCGTCATCTACGCCTCCATCATCGTCTCCTCCATGTTCCTGCCTCCCCTCCTGATCAAGAACCTTGGCTGCAAGTGGACCATCGTGGCCGGCATGGCTTGCTACGTCTCCTACTCCTTCGGGAACCTCTACCCGGGATGGTAACGGACGTCCATCGCCGTCGCTCCAACGGAACGCCGCTCTACAAAATTTAGGCTAACGCTAAAAACACTCAATGGACTTTAGGACACTCAAAGCTAAAGACAGGAGTCTGGGGAATCGAACCCACGACCTCCGGGTTGGAGAACGACAACCACACGCCACCACAAAATGGCAAAAATCATACTTGCTATCAACGTTCCCTCTAATTTTTTGTTTGTCTGGGCAGAAAGACAACCTCCCTGAGCACACTGAGTACCAGTGTGAGCAACATCATCATTGGTCGCTATGGGCACACACCAGTATCACACTTGCCATAAGCAGGTGCATGTCTACTACACATAAATGATTTAGTAATAATCAAATGTAATGATTAATATCTATGAATGGGCGGCCCAGCGGATGAGTGGTTCGCGCGTCAGCCTCACAGCTAAAAAAAAAAAAAAGGGATTTTATTTTGTGCGCTCCATATGATTTGCTGTGCGCAGCTTAGAGGGCACATTGCTCGCTATAACATTTTACTACCAGTTTGCTAAACTATTTAAGATTCATTGATTCATTTTACGTCGTGCGCTTCCTCACGAGGGTCACGAGGGTCACGGGGGGGGGTGCTAGAGTCGACCCAGCCGACTTTGGGCGTGGCCAAAATTCCCCAAAACGTAATTTAAGACTTATTTAGATTCACGTTAACATTTCGGACATGTAACTTTCACAACTCGACAATGTTGACCTCATTTTTAAAAATATTTTAGACCCTTGCTTCTAATCGTTCCCCTTTTTAAAGGTGGCTTTATTCTTCAGGTACACGCTGATGCCCACCTCCGTCATCCTGGGCTTAGGGGGATCTCCTCTATGGTCGGCCAAGTGCACCTACCTCACCATCTCCGGCAACGTGCAGGCATCCAAAGAAGGCAAGAAGGCGCCGGATATGATCAACCATTACTTCGGCATCTTCTTCTTCATCTTTCAATCTTCGGCCGTTTGGGGGAACCTCATGTCCTCGCTCATTTTTGGACAAGATACCAACATAAGTAAGTCCACCAGTTTCCGTATTTTTTGGACTATAAGTCGCACCGAGTAATGTTTCTTTAAAAAAAAAAATCAAACATATTTTCCGGACTTCATGAATGAAACAAAAATGTAAAAATTCTCCCACATCGCCAGCAATCATTTCGGATGAGCAGCTCCAGACTTGCGGCGCGTTTGACTGCGGGCTAGCCAGCACGTCCAACAGCACCACCCGCAGGCCGTCGCAGGAATTGGTGTGGACTTTGGTGGGATGCTACATCGGTAATGCCCGCGCTATGTTACGTCAAGATAATCGCCGCCTTATTTTCTTCTTATTTATTTTCCCGGGGCAGGCGTGGGGGTGCTGGCCATGTTGATCGTGGCCATTTTCCTGGACAACATCGACCAGGAGCAAGCCAGTCGTTTCCGTGGCAACCGGGAGCCATTTTGCCACACCTTCCTGGCCACTTTTCGTCTCCTGAAGGACTGGCGTCTGCTCACCCTGATCCCGCTCACCATGTACAGCGGCTTCGAGCAGAGCTTCCTGTCCGGCGAGTACACCAAGGTATGTCTTACAATAAAGTACGCCTTTATTTTGAAGGCGCTATGTGGGAGTAAGTTGCGATGGTTCGTTTAAAAAGTCGTTTTTACCACCATCTTGTGGCGGGTCAAAAGAATTGCTTTACGTTCATTTGAATTGTGGAGATGAGGACGAGTATAGTAGTTGGCAGGAATTATGTTAAAGTGAGGTGAAAAGTTTTATTTTGAAAAAAAAGGAGTGCTTTTCTGCCATGTTGGGGCAGTGTCATGCTAAAGAATGTTTTTGTTCGTTTTAATTTGAACTATCTTGATGTCATTTGCCGTGTGCGGTCTTTTAGTCGCCTGAACTCAAACAACGGGCGACCAAAAGAGCAGCGACAAAACAAGGTAAAACAACAGTGTCTACGCATGAATAAAAGCCAACAATGGCCATGAGCAGTTTCACTGAGCCGACGTGTGAGTGTAGAAGAGTTTGTATGTACATGCGTTGTCCCTTTAAGAAGCTACGTCAGTCAGGGTCTTAACAAGTTCTCCAACAAAACACAATAAAAGTACTGGAAATTTTGAGCTTTTCTTTAGCCTAATAATTAATAGGGCATTAAGTATGACTAAATAATAATTCACAGTTTGTATTTAGGGAATTTGAGAAACGATTTAAATGGTAATTATCAATAACCTTCCGGGCGACCAAAAGACCGAGTACCGTCATTTGCAGGCCTGCATTTGAAGAAAGTAGCACTTTTTATGGCAATGAACTAAGTTGAAGTGGGCAAGAATTTCATCCACATAAAAAAATGTTTTTGTTTTTCAGAATTACGTGACGTGCGCTCTAGGAATTCACTACGTGGGCTTTGTCATGATGTGTTTCGGGGCGTCCAATTCGCTTTGTTCCTTCCTCTTCGGGCGACTGGCTCGCTATACTGGGAGGGCGATGCTCTTCCTCTTGGGTAAAAAAACGAAAAATCCCCCTTTTTGTCTTTCAAGATTGCTGTCAAAATGCTTTTCCTTTGACTTTTTCGAAATCTATTTGCTTCCGTCCAATCCATTTATGCATCACATCATGTTTTCCCCTTAGCGGCGGTGGCTAACTTCTCCTGCATTATCGCCCTGTTGTACTGGAAGCCTCACCCCGACGACTTGGGCGTCTTCTTCGTCTTTCCCGCCTTGTGGGGAATGGCCGACGCCATCTGGCAAACGCAGACCAACGGTCAGAACGCAAACACATTTTTAAGCGCTCCCATTATGTCACTTTTTGACTTGCGATGTCTCGGCGGCAGCCCTGTACGGTATCCTGTTCCCGGGCGATAAGGAGGCGGCCTTCGCCAACTACCGCATGTGGGAATCTTTAGGCTTCGTCATGGCCTTCGCCTACAGCACCTTCCTGTGTCTGGAGTACAAATTGTACATCCTGCTGGCAGTGCTCTTGCTGACCGCCGCCACCTACCCGGTGGTGGAGTACTACGAGTATAAGCATCCTACGAATGCCGTGGAGGACGGATACTACAAGGAAGGTATTACCATAGACGA
Organism: Stigmatopora argus; assembly: GCF_051989625.1. NCBI lineage: Eukaryota > Metazoa > Chordata > Actinopteri > Syngnathiformes > Syngnathidae > Stigmatopora > Stigmatopora argus. The sequence goes on from NC_135405.1 coordinate 12,361,937, forward strand.
CAAAAAGGTTTTCAGTCAGACCAAACTCTGAATTAACGTTAGCTGCAACTGCAATCGTCTCACAGTATACTTCATTTGTGCTATTATGTTACTTTTCGAAAAATTGGAAAAAAGGGTTAATATTATCCTTTTTAAGTTATTCTAAATAATTCATGGATTTTTAAATATTTTTTTAAATCTTGAGTTTATGTTCGCTGTCTTGCAATGTTTTTGTTGTTGTTGTAAAATTCAACCGAGAAAGAAAGCATCCAGATAAAAATGTTTTTGTACATAGAAAATCTTTTATTGTACATTTTAAGTGACTGTAACAATATTAATTATTTGTTTTAAAAAAAAATAAAAAATGGACCATGTTGAGAAAATAGTTTAGTTTTTTTTTCTCCATTATCAGACGCCCCAATAATTTGATATTTTGCATTCTAATGAGCAAGTGTGTTTTATATGTCGTTTAACCTGTGTTGTCTTCAATTAGTCGTCGACGCCCTCCTGTGGCCAAATTATGCAATAACAGCAGTTGAATAAGAACATGGCATAAACGTATTATTATTTAAGTTCCCACTTTATGCCAAATTTGTTTTAAAAAAATTCAATGGTTAGCAAAAAACTAAAGTTTACAGAAAAAAAACATCCTTCTCATACTTGGATTAATCACCAGAAAAAGTATCTAGTATTTTTATATATCCCTTTCAGCAGCGAGTGTGCCACATACAACATGGCCGACGCAGTGACGACCCAAGCGGAGTCCTCACGAGACCGAGAAAGCTCGCGAGATTCTGCCCCGCCTCGCTCGTGTTTTACCTGCGGCCCCTCCCTCTTCCTTCCTAGGTCTCGCCCCCTCCCTCTTCTGGATTGGCCGCGTTCAAAGTCTAATGTTTGGACGAGTACGGATGAAGGCGGGGCGTCAACCAAGCCACACCACCACCACACCACCACCACCACACCACCACACCACGGACGCTAATTCCAGCCGCTCTTGCGAGCCTCCAATCCCGCTAAAGAGGCTTAACAGCCCGGTGGCAGGAGGGCACTCAGCGACGCGAACCCAAGTAGGATTCTTTTTCTTCTTCTTTTTTTTATCTTTCTTCCCCCCGATTGTTTTTGGTTATATCGGTCGAACCAGCTGCGCATCTCACGCTAATCAAGCTCCGCGTTCGGATCGCTTCGGCTCACTTCGGCTCGCTTCGGCTCGGTTCGGTTCGGCTCGGCGAGATGTCCGGCGGAGCTTCGGCGACACAGCTTGCCCCGCTCGGATCTTGATTGCTCGACCAAGCGACCAAATGTGCGCCTGATTTTTAATCGTTTCTTCTCATTTCCCGTGCACTGACCCCGACATTTTTTCTATTTCTTTTTTTTGAAGCGCAACCTCCAGATTCCAGAATGTCTTTTTAACACCATTCCACAGTTGAGGCTCGGTTGAGCCCGATTTTTCCCCCCTCTCGAATTGAACCCAGTCGTCGACGCACCGAGCCATGTCCAAGAACCAGTCCGAGGTATCGGGGGACGACCTGGCCCAGCTCAGCGACGGCGAGCTCCTCCGCGGCGGCAAGGAAGATCTCCTCCGTCTTCTGCGGCGAGTGGACGGCGAGAAGATGAACCTGATGATCGAGCACGGCAACCTGATGAAGGACATCAACCGGCGGCTCCAGGTGCACCTCCACGAGATCCGCAGCCTGAAGGAGGTCAACCAGAAGCTCCAGGACGACAACCAGGAGCTGCGAGAGCTCTGCTGCTTCCTGGACGACGACCGGCAGAAGGGCAAGAAGCTGTCCCGGGAGTGGCAGCGCTTCGGCCGCTACACGGCCAGCGCCATGTGGAAGGAAGTGGGCTCCTACGTGCTGAAGCTCAAAGAACTGGAGGCCAACCAGGAGACGGTTCTCCGGGAGAACGCCGAGCTCAAGGAGATCGTCCTCATGCTGGACGAGGAGAGGAACGGAGCCGGTTCCAGGAGCTCCATAGACAGCCAGTCCAGCCTGAGCAACCTCAACGGGGGCACGGGGACCGTGCGGGACGTGGGGGACGGGAGCAGTACCTCCAGCGCCGGGAGTGCCGGGAGTCCGGACCACCACAACCACAACCACCACCAACATCACCACCACCACCACGTTGTCCACAAAGCCGCCCCGGAGAGCGCCAAGTTGGGGCAAACCGTGACGCGGAGGTCCATGGACGACCTGTCGCTGCCGCACCATCACAGAAGCATCCCCAACGGCCTCAATGGTGAGTGAAATAATCCATTTAAATTTATTTATCATGCCTTTATATATATTATATCTATTTTTAACCCCTCATACAACTGTCTAAACTCATTGGCTCCCATTGTTGGAGATGAATGTTCATTCGCCCATTCAAAACGGACGAGACGTCCATCCCCGTCAATGGCAGCCAATAAATTAAAAAATAAAATTTTATGTGTCAAGATGTTTTTTTCCAAGCAAATATTTTTTTATGAAATAATTCATAAAAACCCGATGAGTCTTGCACCGATACCGGGCTGATATTGAACCCATTTTTGTCTCATCTAAAAAATTGGAAGTGGAATGATTAACTTTGATTCGCTGCCGTGCTTCCATTTTAAAATGGATTGGACGTCTACTACTGACAAATTCAATGAAATTCACAACAGATAATGAACGATTGGACGTCTACCGTCATCGTGGAAACGGCTTCAAGCGTGCCTTTATGGGAGTATGCGTAGCTGGGGGCCATCTTGGATGTGTCCACCAGTAATTGGATGCTAACAGAGTACATATTGTTATTTCTTACTCCTCTTCCATATTATTATTATTATTTTTATCCTGTATCGGTGCAACACATTTAATGTCTATTTTAATCGGTTTAATTGAGTCCTTTAATATCCACGCCATTATTTTCTGACTCATTATAGCATTTCAACACGTTACTGTACTGTAAATTAGTGCGTTTGCAAACAATCCTGTTGTGTTTTGCCCCCCCCCCTAAAAAACAAGCTTACCCCCAGCTAGTTTACGTGCTTAAACGGAGACGGCATATGCTGATGCTTTTAGGGATTATGCTGGTAGTTGGCGGGGGGCTACATGGATTAATCCCACCACCAAAACTTGATTAGGGAGATTAAACTGGACTCGTTCAGGCCGCATCGTTAAGTAGCTCCTTCCAAAACTGTCCGTTTGTCTGTCAAATTAGTTTTTTTTTTTTAAATTTAGCAAAAAGGAAGAATGCTAAATCTGATTATTGACTTTAAATGGATTGGACGTCTCTCTAGCTATCATAGGCATTTAATTAAAATCAATACCTTTTATAAAACCGGGTATAGATTAGATGTCTTGCGTTTGTTTACATCCGCCGCTCTTATGTTGCAGCTTGAATGCATTTTACATCGGAATGGGCCTTCAAAATAAAACGCGCACGCGATGTGAAACGACAGCGACCCCGTTTTTCCAAACGCGACGGCACGAAAAGCTCATCGCGGATGGTCGAACTGACGCTAACGCTAAACCCAAATGATCTGGAACGCGGCTTCATCCCCTCTTGGCTTCGCTTTTGTTTATTTTGATTTCTTTCTTTCTTCCACCCTCACATTCGCCAGCGTTTCCTGGAATTGTGGGCGAATGTAGCGACAAATATGGAGGGGGAAAAAAAAATCAGGGAAGCATACACTAGGGAGACCTTAATCCCCAAATACACAGACACACACACGTTTTTTAACGGTGTTTAGCCGTCTTTACGTAACATCGGTATTATAGCCCCCATCGCTAAGCTGCTGTATGGCTCACGCTGGATTGCTTCCTTTGCTACAAATATGAATTATGATCTCTGAATAGGTGGATATTTGCTGGCAAATATACTGTAGGTAGATTGGTTACATTTCTTGTAGTAAATCTTACAGATTTTTAGCTAAAAAAGTTAACGTACTGACCGCTAGTTTCATTTTGCGCCACTTCTTTGTCATTTTAGGGTATTTATGCTCACTTCCTGTAAATTTGAGGTCATATATTATGATTTTGTGGAATTTTAGGCGTTTGTAGGTGGTTTCTTGTTGGGTTTGAAGCATTTTAAGGTTCATGGGTTGCCGTTGACGGTGCCATTTTGGGTCCAGGAGCGAAAAAACGAATGTGATTTTGCGACTAAACGCATTGTATTGTTTGTGTTGTGTGTAGTATAAATGAGGTACAAAGTCCGGCAGAACGACGTGGCGCAAGTTTGACCCGCCCGAGTTATAAATATTTCATTCTTTAAACTACGTCAGGCGTTAAACTAGCGCTCTTGGCCTCTTATCAGTGTTTGAAGTATGCGAGCTGCTGCCATTTTGTCCATTTGCCGCGGGAAACTTGAGCGCGGCGGCCGTGTGGCGAGGTCACACGTGTTTAACCCCGTCTTCAAGCTAGTGTAAACGTCAAAGTCAGACAAACTGGGCTAGGAATAATTGGACCGACGTGGGTCGAGAGTTAAAATGATTTGATGAAAAACGCCCGCAATCGGTGGAAATCCGCTGTAAAAAGTTCCTGTTTTCAATTTGGTGCGTTGAGGAAATTGAACGTTTTGAAGCGGTGTGTGATTACTTCAAGCTGTATTTTGAAATGACGTTTACCGTCAAACTGACGCAGGAATTCCAGAGGAATGTTGTCGGGCTGCCATCTTTTTAAGTCAAGTTATTATTGATTATTTTGGGAAAATTACTGCTTAACATTTTAGCTGTAAATATGCTAAGCGAACAGTGTCATTGTTTTCAAAACAAAAGCCCTTGTTTGGAGATATCTTTCATTCTTACTGTATTTTTTGGAGTAGAAGTGAAATTTTGGGGGGGATTTTGTAAATATTGGAACAAATAGGAAACTATAGCATAGTAAGAAATCAAGATATTTATTGTTTTATTGTCTGAATTGACGGAACGCTGCGTGCACTTTGATAACTTTGGAGATGGGTGAGGAGTGTGAGAACGAGACCCCGGACTTATTGTAGCTCAGTGGGTGTTGGGTAGGGGGGGGTGTCACGGTAGGGTCGGAGTGGGGGGCGGGGGCGTGTGCTTGTTGGCTGGGAAACCTGAAAGGGGGGCTGGGATGGCTCAAAAGCGACTGGTTTCAGGGCGGTGGCGTTGGTGGCGGGGAAGGGAGGGGAGGGGGGGCGACCTGCTGTCTACGTAATTGAGTTTCTCTCGTGACCCCTCCCCAAACCATTCTTTTGGTGTCCAGCTTGTGTTTTTTTTTTTATGGTGCAGTGTGTGTGCAGGCATCTGTCTTTATAGTCAGTGACCACCTGATAACAGAATAGGGCCTTAATGCTAACCAAATGGGAATGATGAATGCTAGTGTAGTATTTACATTATTACAGTGATACCTCGAATATCACGGTTAATAATAATAAATTAAAAAAGTAAAATAAATAAATAAGATAATTAATAGCGGAAAAAATAGTGAATTTGTGATAAGTGAAGATGCGATAATTGAGGGATTACTGTAGTATTATTATACATATTGATTGATTTGTTTCTATTGTCAGTTTTTAAAAACGAATTAGTGTTTGCCGGCATCCAATTAGTGTTTCTTTTCCAAAAAAATCCCTCCGTGTCACCCGCATAATACTCTCAAACGAGTCCTAATCAAATGACGGGTGAATCGGCGATGTACGAGTTGCCACCGAGCTTCGAGACTTCCACTTTGCTTCTCTCCTTCGCCCCCAGGGAAAGACGTGACCTAAAAGCTCTCCGTGAAACCGTAGACGCCAGTCTCCCCGTCGGCCACCAACGAGGCCACTTTCAAATGAGTCCTTCGTGTTTCTGGGTCGTCGTGGTTGGGGGAGACTTCCAAGAATTGGGCCCCGATCGCTTAATAACGGGAATTCCAATCATTAATAAGGGGAGCAATTGGACGAGGTTGCCAGGTATGCGATCGGGTTTCGGTAAAGCAGTTTCTGGCTTGCGTCGGCGCACGGCGAGGCCGGCCGGCCGGCTGATAATGTAGATAACAACACGGGTGCGCGCTCACAGAGCCCGAAGGGGAAACTCTCAGCTGTGTACTGTCAATGAAAAGCCGGCCCGTCAGGATGTCCCACATTCCTGTAACAACAAAAGAGGAAGCCGTGTCGTCCTGGCGGCGCGTCAGATTTGACTGGAACAGGAAAGTGTAAATAAAAAAAAAAGGCTGGGCCTTTATCTTGAAAATGAAAATCACGATGAACCCCAGGCGTTTCCGAAATACACGAAAAAGCCTTAGAATAGCGTTCCCAAATCTTTCCCCTCCAGTCCGACTTCCCGTCAACCTGCCGGCAGAAATCTGGCAACGCCGCTTGAAGTTATTTCAGGCCTTCTATCGGTGAAAAAAACGTCAAAAAGTTCCCGCTCTACTTAAAATCAATTCCCGTGGTCTGGTTGCGGGTCGCTTTGCTTGAACGGGGCCTGCTCGGTTTCCACGGCAACGGCGGCGAGGGGACGGGTGGCCTCGGAATCGCTGAACTGGGACTAAGGGGGACGTTGGGGGAGGTTATGGAAGGTTAGGGGAGGGTCCACCCGTACTAGAATGATGTTAGGTCAGCTCCTTGTTTTTGATGGAACCCTCGAAAAAACAAACATGGCCGCCGGGGGTGCAGAAATTTCCCCCTCAATAGTCGTTGAACGTAAATAAGGGCTCATTCCGTCTTTTTTAGGTCGAGAAAATAAATCTGGCGTTGACTCGGCGCCAATTTGTCCTTGACTCCTCCCACCCAGAGGTCTTCCGTCGCCCTCCCTATTGATTTATACGCCACGTTTCTAAAAAAATCTGATTAAGGCGCAAACCTGACATGTGGGAGAAGGTCAGCAAGGCTAAGCATCTGCCGTGACGTTAAGAGCGAAAATCCAGGCGGGGTACGACACCATCAGCACTTCAGTTTTGTCTACGCGACACTACGGCGACCTTCGCCGGTCCCGAGACGCCAAAAGTCAGCAACTCGGGGGCGACGGGGCGATTCTTTATCAGCCTAGCGACAGTCGTTAGCCATCGGTTTGGATTTTTCTGCCTGTCAGCTCGCAAACTTTGTCGCTTCAGAGTCAGCAGACTTGACCTGTCGGCAAAATAAACCGTTTTTTTTAGCCGTGTGGTCCTAACCGGTGGTTTGGAACAACTGTATTAGCTTGAAAGCATTCCGGATCCTCGTGCTCGGTGCGTCAGATTACACAGAGTCGATCGCCGCTTGACGTTATAGTTGCGATTTTTAGTTGTTTTTTTTCTTAGGCCGTTCTGGAGCATCTGGATCGAATTGTTCCCCGCGAAAAGGTTTCTGGAACGGTTTCAGGTAACCTCGCCGCGCTCCTCCCGAGGCTAATTTCCTCCTCGGGGCCAAGTGCCAAAGACTGGACTGAGTTAGCCGGAGAAACATGTTTGTTTTGCTTTGGGCGCGCCAGCTAAAATAGCGAGAGATGCTTCTTTGGAAACAATCGCAACGTTTTGGAATCTCAAAGCATAATAAATGTCTGAATGTTTTGGCGTCTGGTGACCGGTCTCCATCAACCTTTTTAGCTTAGCTAAAATGCTAGCTAAGCTCAAACAGGATTCTAAAAAAAACGTTTGGAGCTCGGTCTCCAAATGAACCAAAGCCGGGAATTTTTCCACCGAGAGACGTCGGAGATTATTTCCTAACTCCGCAAAGTCTCTTCTGTGGTAGGTCCAGAATGACGACACATTTTTTTCTTGCTGACCCAGCGACATGCACACCGAGTAAAAGGATATTTCATAAATATATATATATATATATATTTTTAATCTGAGGCTAGGAAATTCCATCCCTCAAGCACGAGTACAGTAATCCCTCAAATATCGCGGACAAAGGACTTGGACTAAAACTCCCATTTACCAGTTTAAAAAAAAAAAAAAATCAAGTGGAGAGCAACTATTTTTACTGAGTACAGTATTTAAATGACATTTTGAAATATATACATTTATATTTAGATATTAATACTTTGTAGTCTTGCTTACAGCTGTAATATTTAATAATTGTACAGTAATTCCTCAAATATCGCAGACAATGGATCCAAGGCCATAAGAAGACAAAGGACTTGGACTAAAACTCCCATTTACCAGTTTTTTTGTAAATTTATATCAAGTGGAGAGCAACTATTTTCACTGTGTACAGTATTTAAATGACATTTTGAAATATATACATTTATATTTAGATATTAATACTTTATAGTCTTGCTTATAGCTGCAATATTTAATAATTGTACAGTAATTCCTCAAATATTGCGGACAATGGATCCATGGCCATAAGAAGACAAAGGACTTGGACTAAAACTCCCGTTTACCAGTTTTTTTAAATTTATATCAAGTGGAGAGCAACTATTTTCACTGTGAGTACAGTATTTAAATGGAATTTTTAAATATATACATTTATATTTAGATATTAATACTTTATAATCTTTCTTATAGCTGTAATATTTAATAATTGTACAGTAATCCCTCGAATATCGCAGTTCATGTAGAGCAGAAAATCTAAAAATCGCAAAGTAGCATTTTGTTTCCCTAGTCCTGGTAGCAAGAGTGGCTTCTGCTTAGAAGTTTCAGTGTGGATTTTCACATTTTTATGATCTTTAAAAATATATATTTTAACAATTAATAGCGGAAAAAAACAGCAAGTAGTGAAATCGCGATAATCGAGAGATTACTGTACTTGTATTTCTGAATAGGCGCAAAAACATGTATTGTGCTAGTTATAACTTTGCGTTTTTTTTTTCGTTTATCGCAGCCATGTCTGGTCTACATTCATCGTGATATTCGAGGGACTACTGTACAATATTAACATCCTAAAAAAATGCATCTTTCTTTACAGAGATAGAAGAATGATAGCATTTTTAGCGTCGCCAACTTGTTGAATGCGAGCCGCTTGTGGGATATGAGTGGAGGTATTTTCCCATGCAGTGGGGGTTTCAAGGGGTCGCCATTGGACCCCCCGCCCCATGTCCTACCCCCACCATGCCCTACATTAAGCCAAGCAATGGACCCGACCATCTGCCGCCGGGTCTATTGTCCCGACTATTTCCACTCTTCCTCTTGTTTAGAGGCCTCGTTGGCGTGCCAAAATTGGGCTAATCCCAGCATTCCTCGTGGAACCAGAGCCAGTTGGACTTTGGGACCGGGTCCCCCCAACAAGACCGGTCTTTTCAACGCCACTCCATCCCAAAAAACGAAGCCCCTGCGAGAAAAATCCAGATTTCGGAGACGTGAAAGTTCAAGCGGAGTTTAGCGTTCGATATTTCGAATTTGCCGCAATCCGCGTGCTGGTGAAATTCCGTATTAAGGGCTCAGATTTTGCGGGCCGGGGGCGCTTTTTGTTCATTTGGACGGCGACATCCCCGACAATCGTAAAGCGCTTAGTTCCAAAGATGACTTTGACTAAATCGATGGCTGGCAAAGGCGTAAATGCCCTTTTATCTTACTTTCTGATAGCACACGCGTTCCCGCGCTCACGCTAGCGGGCTGACCGGGGGGGGGGGGGGGGGGGCGTGGCCGTGCGATTATCTGCAAGGTTTGGAGATGTTCCTGGATCTTTCTCCGATCCTCTTTTTGAAGCGTTGGCCGGGCAGATGTTCGGATCACGTCTGATTAAATTCCAAAGCTTTAAGTCCCTTTTGTTTGGTTTGTCAATAAACCGTGGTGCGTTGAAAGATTTTATGGAATGGAGACCATTCTAAACAGCTATGCTAATGACATTTTACATGGAAAAAGTGATTTTTAGCACTGAAATCTGGCAGTTTTTTTCGCCATTGCACTCAAATCAATGGGTCATGGAACGCCCACTTTTCACAGCTAGTCTGGTTGTGACATCACAACCAGAATGGATGATTGGGTTTAACTTTTTAGAGTTGCTGAGTCACCTTTTAAACTGGCAGTTGTGCTTTTTTGTGCTTTGTACACGTCGTTAGCTCAATACTAGGTCACACATGGCAACTATGTGTTTATTTACTTTAAATCAGAAGGGCTAATAACATTAGCATGCAACTAGTTTGTGTTATTAGGAAGACTTAACGTATTTCTGTTGAAAAGAATGAGCTAAACATGGCAGTTGTCTTTGTGGTCCTCTTGCGCACTTTAGTTAGTCAAACTTTTCCATCTGTATTATTGCCAAGGTGAGTTTTAACTGCGACACTCAAATTAAATGTTGTGTAACTTTGCGGAACGGATTAATTGAATTTCAAGTCAGATTTACATTGTAAAGTGAGCTTCCAATAGGATTCGAACCGAGCTTAATTTTTTGTGCCGCATGACCCACTTTTGTTTGAAACCTTGAAATATTATAAGAGGTTAGGATTATAAATCAAGGACTCCACTGACGTCACTTTTGCGAATCGTTTCCTCCAAACGCTTAGTGTAAATATGTTAAGGACGCTTTTATAAGCAAAAATGTCCATTTTAAACAACTTAATCACAATGACAAAACGAGCATTTGGAGAAAAACTGAGTCCACATTCCTAATATTCCGACCGCATAACTCACGTTGGTGGGAACAGAATTTCGCCATGAACTGAAAATTATCTTCATAAAGATATCCAATTTTTTTCTCAATTCTCAATCTCTCACTTTCTTTGAAGATCTTCCGATATTTGATGGGGATGTGAAATTAATTCTCGAGTCCACCATCTCCCCACACGCCGTTTTTGCTTGGCGTTTTCGACAATAGCCACTTAGCGCGTGGCTACGCTATCCCTTCAATTTGGCGGAGGCGTTTTCAATTGATTTATTTTTTACGTTAACGTTAAAAGGATTTCAAGAACGCCATCGCTATCTTCATCCTTAAGAGATACAACGGAGTTAAAGGGCATGGTGATAAAAGTGCCCTTGTCGGGGGGGGGCGGAGGGGGGGCGTCGGCATCTTGATAGGAAGATCCAAGGGCGCTACAACGCCAGGCACCTCCTCTTTTTTTTTTGCTTGTTGCTAGGATACCGTGCCCATCTATTCAGTATTATGGGGTGCGCTTCCAAAATGCTTTCCTTCCAAGGGGGATTTTTTTTGGGCGACGTATTAAAGCGAAAGTTGCACGCGGGCCAATTAGCCGCATTAGCCGCTAAAACGAACATTTGAAGTTCATTTAAGTCGGTTAGCGTCTCCACGTGAGGGTAATCGCTCGCCGGGTAGAAAGTTATGGGCTGGCGGGGCGGAAAGAATAAATATATTTGGTAAGTTCAGCGACCGGCGAGGTAGCGACAACCCCCTCGTCCCCGTGCGTCCCCCCGCTTTGGAAAGCCTGTGGCTATATTCAACACAGATGTGGCAAATAATGGAAAAGCTGACGGAGGCGGGTTTTCGCATCAGCGTTCTATCAAATAACGGTGGAGGGAAAATGCGTGGAGAATGATGGAGAAGAAAGGGAACGGCGCAGTTGGAGGGGGACGGAGGGACGCCGTTGACGGGGATGGATGTCTAATGTGTTTGAAATGGGAGACAATGACTGCAAAAATAATATAGAAAAAATATGCATGATTTTTTTTTAACAGTAAAATACAATGTTTTTTTCTATATAAAAAAGTAGAAAAATATATTGAATTATTTAATGAACTGAATTCAAAAGAATATACACTATGATTTAAAAGAAGCACTTAAATAATAAATACATTGGGAGCCAATGAATGCAAAAATAATATAGAAAAAATATGCATGATTTTTTTAACAGTAAAATACAATGTTTTTTTTCTATATAAAAAAAGTAGAAAAAATATATTGAATTATTTAATGAACTGAATTCAAAAGAATATACACTATGATTTAAAAAAAAAACACTTAAATAAAAAATACATTGGGAGCCAATGAATGCAATCACTGGAAGTAAGATAGAAAAAAAATATGCAATTTTTTTTAACAGTAAAATACAAAGATTTTTTTCAAAAAAAAGTAGAAAGATTATATTGAATCATTTAAAGAACTGAATTCAAAAGAATATACACTATGAAAAAAATACATTGGGAGCCAATGGCTGCAATCATTGAAAACAATATAGAAAAAAAGGCAGTTTTTTAACAGAAAAATACAAAAATGTTTTTCCTAAAACAGAAAAAAGTAAATAAAAATAATTTTTAAAAAAGTATATTGAATTATTTAAAGAACTGAATTCCAAATAATGGACACTTTATGAAAGTAAAAATATTTAACAAAAATTACAATGGGAGCCGAAAACTGCAATCATTCAAATAACATACAGAAAAATACATTGCTTTTTTCCTAAACAAAAAAAAGTAGAAAAAATTATATTGAATCATTTAAAGAACTGAATTCAAATGAATTGACGCTTTATAATTAAAAAAAAAAACACTTCAAAAAAAATACATTGGTGGCTCAAATGAACTTTCTTTGCCCTAAATTCCCTCTTTTAAGTTTGAAAACATCAGCGCACCCGCTTAACATTTTCAATTTCATATTTCGTGCGCGAGTCGTACCAGGCGCCGTCCCGCAAAATCGTTAGCCGGCCCGAGTCGCGCAGCGATTGCGCAATAGGACCAACCTTCGTCGCACACTCCCTCGCATTCCTGTCCGATTCCCGTTTTTTTCCCCCCCTTCTCCCTTCTCTTAGGCCACACCCGTTTTCCAGTCGGTGGTCTGACTTTATTTACTGCGACGGCGAGCGGTTGAGTTACGATCCGCCCGTCCTCGCCAAGTCATTATCGCGAGTCCCCGCTCGTTTTCAGCGTTCTACTCGGAACCTTTTAAATTATCCCGGAAGCCGGCTGACAGGCAATCTTGAGGAAAGCGAGCGCGACACATTGGCGTTGTTAAAAAATAAATAAATAAATAAATAAACGTGTTGTGAAGCAAGTCACGCATCGACTCGCGTGTACCAAACGTGACGTGAGTGAGTCATGCATTGAGATAAAAAAAATGTCACGTCGTCCATTGTTTGGTGAGTGTGCGTAAGCTGTTCCCGTTAGCACAAAACTGAAAATCATTTGTCCATTTAAATCGGAGGAGAGAATTATTGCTGATGCATTATCATTCGATGTGAGCCAATAGATGGGTTTCGTCCAATGTTAGGGTCAAGAAAAAAAGCTGGGGTGAACACGCAAACTCCGCCCTGAATCTGGTCCAGTAGGAAGCTAGGCGAGCTAGCATATGTCCCCGGCGCTAATCTGCAGCTTTTATGGTAAGATGATTAGAGGATTGATAACCCTGTATTTCAAAACACAATGTCTGGTGCCAGGACAGGTCTATGTTTGCCTTATTTAACCTCCTTTTATTCTAAACAAACAAAATACATTTGTATGTCTTATTTTGAAATTCCACTAAAACAAGACCCCACCCTGAAAGAACTGATTGACATATTTTGCAACCAAAGATAAATAAAAATCATCATAATAATTCTTATTTAGAAAAAAAACTACATCTTTAAAAATATAACTTTTTCCAAAATAAAAGTAAAAACTTAAAATACAAGTAGAATAAAACTGAATTAAATTCAAATTAATTCCAAATCTCCCCTTGTTACAGTTCACACGCCCCCCCAAAAAACTTAAACAATACCGTTTTAGTTTTTTTTAATTGAACTAATTTCTAAAGATTATTATTTTGAAATGCAATCCAACCCTCCGAGCGGTACCACCTGCCGCCCTGCCGTTTCCCGCCCGCTAATACGAGCTGACGCAGCGTCTCGCCGAGGACATCTGACAGACAATGGGGGCTACCGACCTAGCATCTGAACCCCACCGTCCACTTTATTTTGAAAAACTCCCTCTGAAAACCCGACAAAACCCCCCATGCAAAATAACCGCCATATAGCTAACATAGCAACCCGCGTCAAAACAAATCGCCTATAATTTCCTCGTCAAAGTCATATTTCATAACCCTACTTTAAGTCCTACTTTTACGCTAGCTCTCGAAACCCCATCAAGTCCCGCCTCCCGGTTTAGGACCACGGGCGGGCGATAAAGTGTCCCCGTAAACACCCCCGCCGTGTATACCGTAAAAAAAAAAAACGCGGCCACCACCCCCTAAAAAAGCGAAACCCGACATCGTCGAGGTCTGCTGTAATAAAATTAGCGCTTGATGAGTTTCCATTAGGGTTTATGAGGTGTGTTGGAGTGTTGGTGGTGTTCCTGCGGGTGTGCGCGCTCATCACATTGATTCGGTGTGGGCTAACCATCTGGCCATAAACCTTTAGACACACTCGCTAATGGATTTTGTCCCCCTTTGGTGCTGTGTGTGTATTGAAATTTAGATATGTGCGCACGCGCGGGTGTGTGCGGGTAACGCCAATAAAACTAATGGCCGCCATGTCTGAGGTGAGGCTTAGGCCCAATAAAAAAAGAGGGAGGGGCAGAGAAGATAAGATAAGAGCGTGCTGAGCTCTGATGTGGAATTTTTGACGTCAAAAATTGGTCATTTTATGGCCTGATATGAAGTGATAATCGATTTTTTGGGATTAAATCAAATGTGTTTTGTTGAGGGAGGGCTACACAGTGCACTCACTTTGTTGTTGTTTGTCTTTTTAGGGAGGAGGCTAGCTAAAATGGCTATTTGGTTATACGTGGGTGGATTATGGGGGTTATTACAGGGGTGTGTACGCATTTTGAATTTTTGCATTGTGGACTTATTGTTGCCTGTTTGTTCCAAGTTAGCTAATACAGGTGGTCTTTGGGTATGCTGATCATGTCTACGGGATGATTAGAGGTCTAGTCTTGGAAGCCGGGTGGTTGTAGTTCAGTTTGAGCTTGTTTTAACCCCATTTTCTTTATATGTAGTATATAAATAACATTTATAAATTGGTTATTTGGTGCAAAACTCAATAATTTTGCCACCAATGGCAGTCAAAAAGTGAAAAACATTAATATCTAGTGGCCAAATTGTATTTGACAAATAGACAAATAACATTTGACGTACGCCTCCAATTTTATTTTGTTTTTGAGAATGACAATGCTTGAAAGTACATTAAATTTCTTCTTTGTGTGATGTACTTCTTCGATATTCCCCCCCCACACAGCAGAATATCGAAGAAGTACATCACACAAAGAAGAAATTTAAAGGGACGTTGACAAAATTGCATAGATAAAATAAATCGAACCTGATTGAAGTTGAATTCATTTAACTGGTTTTGAAATGTAGGAAATAGTCTGCACAAATCTGTCTTTATGCGCATATAAGCCGTACCCAAGTGCTTGTTGAAAAAATAGAGCTGGGAATCACGTCGATATAAATAGAGCCGTAACGTAGCACATCCACGCTAGCGTGACGTTCCAAAGCCTGCAAGTGTGTGAACTATCGCCATCTTGTCATCCAATCAAATGCCCTAAATTTCCTACATTTGGCCAAATGTCATCATGGCGGCCCTCCGGGGCGTCTTGATTGAATAATATGTCACTTTCAGCTCTGGGTTTCTATTGCTGCAAGTTAAAGAGTAGATAACAATTCTTTTTTTATTTATTTGCAGGCACGATTGAAGGTTGCGTGCTATAATTTTTTCTTGCGAGTCAGCGTCGGACTTAACACGAAGAAATAGACGAGACGGTGTCAGGAATGTTCGGAGGGCGGCCATCAAAGTGCGGCAGGGAGAGAGAAAGCGAAAGCATGCGGCGCGGTGCGGCGCTCACGTGGCTCGGCGTTAAAGCGCGAGTGTTTGAGGCCCTCCAGTTGGCCTGTCAGGTCACGTATGTTCTCCTCCGGAAAGGCGCCGCCGTTTATGTAACCTGACTTTGCCTCGCTTTGATGTCTGCCAGGCGCCCGCTTTTGATATTTTAGACACAAAAGTCCAATGGAATTCAAGTGAGAGAGTTGGCAGCCAATGACTTGAAGACTTCAATTGTTGTGCTTTGAATTGGTGAAATTCTTTGCCGTTTTTGTTTGAATACATTTTTTTAATGAACTTGAAACTATTCTATCGGATTTATTTTTCTTTTTACATTCATCTTGTGACTCTGGTGAGGATAAGCAGTTCAGAAAATGAATGGATGAATTTAGAGTCATATTTTTTTGTAAGTCTTTTTTTTTTATGTGATTCTGAATTCAAATACATTTTTTTATGAACTTGAAACAATTTTATCGGATTTATTTTTCCTTTTACGTTCATCTCGTGACTCTGGTGAGGATAAGCAGTTCAGAAAATGAATGGATGAATTTAGAGTCATACTTTTTTGTAAGTCATATTTTTTTAATGTGATTCTGAATTCGTAAACCTTTTGAAATGTTCTTTTACTCCCAAAAAAGCCTTTGTTTTTCTAAATAACCAAATCCTAAAATTGTATTGTGCTTGTATATTCTTTCTTTTTTAAACTATATATCATAATGTCATATCAGATTGGACGTCTAACAATAATTAATAGCGGGCTGACATGTCTCGATCGGCCATTGCGTAATCCTTTAGCTCTCCGGCGTCCAATTAGCACGCCAATAGCGCCGTTTCATCCGAATAATCGGAGACGGAGCTCAACCCGACACAAGGCGCTCCTTGTTTCCCGGGGTCTCGTCATGGGAGACCTTTTGTCCTCTTTCCGTCTGGGAAAGAATCTCTGTCGGGACGAGTAATCACGACAAAGTATTATTACAGAGACGGAGCGCGTCTTCGCGGTAATTACATCCTCCGAAATCCTATTTTCCAAATGTTAACTCGCTAGCGAAATGCTGTAGCCGACTTCTATTTGTATGCTTACGCAAAGTCGTGGGTTAGCTTAGATCACAGGTGTCAAAGTGGCGGCCCGGGGGCCATATCTGGCCCGCCGCATCATTTTGTGCGGCCCGGGAAAGTAAATCGTGAGTGCCGACTTTCTGTTTTCGGATCAAATTAAAATAAAGAGTATAGATGGATATTAAATTTCCTGATTTTCCCCCTTTTAAATCAATAATTGGAATTTTTTAAACCATTTTTTCTGTGTTTTTAGTTCAAAAATCATTTTGTAAAATCTAAAAAAAAATATATATAAAAAAGCTAAAATAAACATTGTTTTAGATCTATAAAAAACTGAATATTCAGGGCCTTTAATCCAGTTCATTTAATCAATTTATAAAAAAAAAAATCAAAATATATCTAAAATGGTCCGGCCCACATGAAATTGAATTGACGTTAACGCGGCCCGCGAACCAACCCGATTCCGACACCCTTAGCTTAGATGCTAAGTGTCTTCTGCTATTTCATTCTGTAACACTATTCACTCAAATCTCATTTATTAACAAAGACACAAACATACGTGATCGTATTATATTAAAAATGGCATCATAATACCACGTTTTGCTATTTGGCGTCCTCTGGTGGCCTTTTTTTGGTACAGCAAACCCCCAGGAAGGCATTTAACGTCCCAGCAAAGCGCAAATGTCTTTTATTTTGTCTACGTTTTGACCGACAAGAGTCGGAATTCCAGTCGGCGGCCAATTAGAAATCGTAAACAAGCTAAGAAAAAGACTTTTGGCCGCCTTAACCGCGCGTCGTTTGAGTCTGCTTACATAAGCGCGACCTCCGCCCGATTAGCATCGCCGGCTTTTACGAGGAAACAAGACCGCTATGTAGATTTATGCTAATGACGCAAGCTCGGGGGGTGCTGACTCCGTGGCAACGTGTCCTGGAATGAAGTTAAATCTTTTGTTAAGAAACATTTGGCAGCGAACCCTCGTCTTTCATTGCCCAATCCAGATAAATAGTGAGTTAACTAGCGTTTTCGGCGCGTATATCACCGTATAATGACACCAGTACTAAAATGTAAGCATTTATAGTCATAGTCGATGCGTCAAAAATCTGCTGCGTGGGTATTGCGTCGGACCCCCGATGCGATGTGGCCTTAATCTTTTGATTAGGCCGGAAGAACGGCAATATGGACGCCGTTTGGATTTAATCCCGCGACATCAAAGCCACGGGGATTATATTTGCGCCGCAATCTTAATTACTGCCCTTGTTTTGGTGTGTGTGTGTGTGTGTGTGTGTGCTGGCTAGCTACTTATTTAGAACAAGGCAAAACAGAAGAGATTAGCGACGGATTGCTCGGGGCAGCTTTTGTTTGGCGTGGTGGACCACCACAACATTTTATCTTCTCCTAGGAGGACATGGATTAGGCTAAAATGTCCAAATTTTGAAATCCGCCCACATGCAATTGTTAGGACGGCCGTAGATGTCCATTTCTTCGGGGAAATAAAATTAAATACATTTTAGAACATGTGCGTCTGTGGCGACTATAAATAAAATTGTCTGTCTTGGCCCCCGACAGACGCGAGACGCAAATTCGGCGTAATCGACGGCAACAAGCGTCGCGACATTAGCGCGTCCCGGGCGACCTGCGTGCAAATTGAGTGAAAGGCGGCGCCGACTGTAATTACATCCTCAATCGGGAGTCAGGAAGTCAATTGTTTTGAAAATCTCTCCAGGGACTCGCGCTGACAATTACGCATGAAAATAAGCAGGCATTTTTTTATGAGGAGACAATTCGGTTCAATATTTTCAATAGGTTTTGATTATTTGCTGTCATTTCTGGACTATAAGATGCTACTTTTAATTTATTTTATTTTATTTTTTTTAACAGTGCAGTGTCTAGTCTGGTGCAGTTTAGCATTTAAATGTATATTTTGGGATCGAATTTGGTGGCTTGGCAAATAATTTAATTGAAAATCTTGTAATAAAAATTAGATATTTTTTTTAGGACAATAATAAGACTGTCATGTGATTGGCTGGACCCCAGTTCAGGGTGTAAGTGAGCTACTGCCAATAGTTGGCTGGGATAGGCTCCAGCACCCCTGCGACCGTCATAAGCCCTTTATACATTTTTAAAAATAATTTTAAGCAATAATGGATGTCATTTAATATATCACGTTGAATACAGTGTATTGTCAATTTACATTGATATTAATCATCACCACGACTTGATTTAAAAAAAATCTAATGGTAATATCTTATATTATAATAATAAAAATTAAAATCTCATGGTAATATCTTATATTCTAATAAAAAAAAATTAAAATCTAATGGTAATATCTTATATCATGAAGATTTTAAAAATCGAATGGTAATATCTTATATCATAATTAAAGATTTTGAAAATCGAATGGTAATATCTTATATTATAATTAAGAATTTAAAAATCAAGGTTTTAAAAATCTAATGGTAATATCTAATATTATAATAAATACATAATATATAATATTTAACTTGCATGTTTTAATCAACATTTTTTCCGTCATCTGAATTCTAATAAAACCCTTTTAAAATGCAATTTTTCCCCCAAAATTCCTAACATGTTCAAAAACGCCAACTAGCTAACTAGCTAACTTTGTGAGTGAACTGAAGTGGACTCCTCCTGAATATAAACAGCCCCCAAGAACATTTTCCTTTAAACATCTTGAGCTCATTGAACAGACAAGTCGGTCTCAGGGGGGGCCCGTCCAAATCTTGCCTTTGGACCAGATGAAAGCGCACCCCTAAAAGCTCGGGGATCTCCGTTCTCAGCGTGCTACTAAAGAGCCCGACTCCCAAAACACAAGCTCCGCCCCCCCACCCCTCCACTCTTTTACCTTACCGCTTTGATCCGGCACCGACCCTCCTTTCCGCCTGTGATTTATTTGTTATGAAAGGTCCCGCCCACCTCGCCGCTCGCCCGCTTGCTCGCTTGCTCTTCCCATCTGCTCCCGCGTCGACGCCGCCATCTGAAAATAATCATGTTTTAGCCCCGTCCATATAGCGCTAGATAACTCAAGAACGAATGAAGGGATTTTGAAAGTAGAAAATTCCGTTTTCAGCCCGTTGGTGGCAGTGTGATCGTGACTGGTCGCCCACGATAGACGGGCGACCAGTTTAGGAAGGCGTTGCCAATGAAAGTTTTGAAAATGAATGGTTACATTTGGGGTCAAAGGTCACCGAGGGATTTTTTTTTTTGCAATAACTTGCCTATTTAACTCAAATTTGCATTGGTCGCCATGTAAGAATGGACAGGGTCAAAGGTCACGAGGTCAGAAATGTGGCGGTGCTTTGAATTTGGATGCTTAGGTGGAAATTCAGGATGCTTTGCTAGTTGGTCATCAAAAAAAACAAAGTTTATTTTGCTTTCAAAGTGCCTTTAATTGTCGAATTTAACATTATTATTATTTTTTTAAGCCCCCGAGAGGATTTTGTTCAGGTCAGCGAGGGAGACCGGTCACGGCAACGGTAGTACGGCCGCGAGTTGGGGGGGCCGGAGCTGCTGGAAGTGGGTCACAGTGGCGCACTGACTTGATTGGAAGTGACGTGCGTTCGGGGACGGAGGGTGGAGGGGCGCGGGGGGTGACGTCACTTGCTCTTCTTACGCACGGAACACACTACAGCTTCATTGACCATGTCAACACAAAAGGATTTTTACCAGCTACTTTGTTCAACTAAAAAAAAAACCTATGTTGCACTTTAATGCTAGTCCAAAACTATGGAAACAACGCGACTTATAGTCCGGAAAATACGGTACTTTGACGACAGTTGACTTAATTTCATGCTATTGTTTTTTTTAAATGCACATTTACTTTTTATTATAAATAAATTAGTCTGGACTTTTTCCAATGTATTTTGATAGTGCAACACTTTTTTGTAAAAAAAAATACTTTAATGGTTAAACAAAAAACTTAAATAATTTTTAAAAAATGAAGGAAAAAATAACACAAAAATAGTAAGAGAACCTGTACATTAAAAAAAAATCTGTTATGCCAATGTCTATCTTTGTCAATGGCAGTAAAACGTAAGCTTTTCCTCAGCCAATAAGAGAGCAAGGTTGAAGAACCTTCGCCCTAATCGGCTTGCGTTCTGGCCGAAGGTCAACTGGGCATCAAATGAGTGCAGATTAGCGGGTCGCAGGGCAAAAGCGGCAGATTAGCGACATCCCGCTCTTTAACCACGCCCACCTTTTGGCTGTTACCACTTGCCCGCGCTAGCAAAAAACACCAAGCACGCATGCTAACGGAAACTTTTGCAAATAAAAGTCCAAATCCAACAAAGACGAGAATGTGGTCAGGTGCCTCGACTCGTCTCGCTTCTCGCCGAACAAAAGCGACTGACTCGGGCTTTGATGGCGTCGGGAATTAAACGCGGCTTTTTCAGAGGACGTCCCCGCTTTGAACCCGCGTTGGCGTAATTGGCCGACGTGACGGAGGCGTGACGCTTGTTTACCGCGTTTGAACGCAAGGAAAAGCGATGTTGAAAATGGGATGTGTTGCACTAGATATGATTTTTGATTTAAGTCATTTAATTTAAACAAAACAAAACCATATAACATGTTTTATCTGCACTTTCTCTCTATTTTTTAAGTGTTTTTTTTTTACCTTGTCCAATTTAATTCCCACCTAAAAACATTGACATGTGCATCATTTTACAAAGGCCTGGATCTTTTAAATGTATGTAATGTCACTTTTCAAAAATACTTTGTCCCCTCCATACATTAAAAAAATAATTTTGCTTCAGCAAAAAAAAAAAAAATCCCAGCTCACAAAAAGTCTAAATAGAAAAACAATTCATCCAAAGTAGAAATTTTAAGCAAACAACTGGGCAATTTTTTTTTGTAACTAGGTCTACAATGTCTTCTGTGTCTGTGTTGCTACTGCAACCAAGGCAATTTCCCCAATCAGGATGAAATAAAGTTCTAATCTAAACCAAGTGTGCTTTGCTCCACTGCAAAACACAATGAACTCTGGCTGCTTCTCCATTTTGACGTCTTTTGAAATGCTAATGTGGTCTCCTCCCTTCTTTTCTCTCGCTGCAGATTCCTCCTCCAACTACATCCGGCAGCTGGAGACCAAAGTGCGAATCTTGGAGGATGACAACAACAAGCTCCTGTCGCAGGTGAGCCGACTTGACCCAGAACCATCTCAGAAAAATTACCCATTCGCAACGTCACGCCATCTTAAATCGGGTCAAAAACGTTTGGAAATATCTTTATTTACACGTTTAAACTCGTCCAATTCATTTTGAAGCCCCCAAAACATTTGTTCCTAGCCAATGGGACCCAATCTATGTTTCCGTACTTGAATTATGGGCCCCTAGTTGGTTGGGATAAGCTCCGGCACCCCCAAAATTATCGTGAAAACTGGCAGAATGGAAATTCTTTTAAATAAATGACGTCTGGCAAAAAAATGACAATAGAACAGAAAAACATCAAAATACTGTAAACGGCTAAGAAAGTGATTCACTTTTATTTTGAAAGGATTGGTTTAAAATGTTTTTTACTTGTTAACCCTTAGAAAGTGATTCACTTTTATTCTGAAAGGATTGGTTTAAAATATGGCAAACTTGTTAACCATTAAAAAGGGATTCTCTTTTATTCTGAAAGGATTTGGTTTAAAATGTTTTTTTACGTGTCAACCCTTAGAAAGTGATTCGCTTTTATTTTGAAAGGATTGGTTTAAACGTTTTTTACTTGTTAACCCTTAGAAAGCGATTCACTTTTATTCTGAAAGGATTGGTTTAAAATATGGCAAACTTGTTAACCATTAAAAAGGGATTCTCTTTTATCCTGAAAGGATTTGGTTTAAAAAGTTTTTTTACCTGTCAACCCTTAGAAAGTGATTCGCTTTTATTTTGAAAGAATTGGTTTAAAATGTTTTTTTACGTGTCAACCCTTACCAAGTGATTAGCTTTTATTCTGAAAGGATTGCTTCAAAATGTTGCAAATTTGTTAACTCTTAGAAAGGGATTCGCTTTTATTCTGAAAGTGAACTATTTTCCAGACTTGGTTCAACACGTTGCAAAGTTTAATTATTTTTTGGACTTGTTAGCGGATTTCCTGCTCGCCGTTTTTCGCCATCCATCCTATTGAAACACGCGGCCATTCGGCGCCGCTTCCAAACCAATCGAGCGCCTTTTAATCTGCCGCCGTTCGACGTTTGAACCCTTCCAGAGGAATCTTTTATTTTTTTTTTGTAGTCTTTGGCGGATGTCTCCTCGCCGCCGTCGATCCATGTTTTATTCATGGCGGAGGCTTCAATGGCGAGCATCGGTTAGCGCCCGTGGCAATTCGGCGACGTTAACCTCTCCGCGACTCCGCCCGCGTCGGGGGTGGGGGGGCGGCGGCGTTTGGGGAATCTGACGGGGTTCAACGCCAGGTCGCGTCTGTCGGGTGGAAAAGGGAAAGACAACGTCTGAAAATCTCATTCTTGTTCTTGTGTTGTTGTTCTTTTGAATGATTTAACTTGCTATTTCCAACTGTTTTTGCTTTTGCAGGCACATAACCGTTATAGTTTATCACAGATACCAATGAAGAAGGTAAATGTCGCTTTTTTAGGCGCTCTAATTTTCTCTCTGGTGGCGGAATTTGAAGAATTGATCGTTAAATGACTAACTTATCAAATTGATCAACCTCTTCTCCAATCAATTATTCTTTTTCACTTAACTCCTCAAATGTATTGACTTATTTTCCAATCGATCATCGGCTCCGAATTCTCCTCTCTGAATAACAATCAATATTCAGTCGTTTTAAAATTTAATTTTACTTGGGAAATATTCATAGTGCAACTTTTTGCGTTTCAAGGCATATTTGCTGATAAAATCTAATGTAAAACCCAGATAGATGAAAAATTCTGCATATTTGTATAAGCACCCAAAAGCATAACCATAACACTTTGATAGTTGATATAATTTTTAATAAAGTAATCACTTTTTATAGCCTCTGCAAGCATCAACCAATGTATTGAATTTAATGCTTTTATTGTCATTATACAAGTAGAAATATATTTAAAGTTCACAGATAACAACAACCACAAATAGAGAAATAATAACAACAAATAATCCATAAGTCATAAATAAGTCAACATAATAAGAAGTCAACCACATAATAATTAGGAAACTGTGCAAATAACAGCAACAAACAAACAGATAAATAATACTAATACTTACGTAATCAAAAAATAATAAATATAATCAATAAGTAATAAATAAATCAACATAGTAGGTAGTCAAGCACATACGTAGGAAAGTGCAAATAACAGCAACAAACAAATGAATAAATAATACTAATGCTTAAATAATCAATGTATAAGTAGTCAACATAAATAAGTAGTTCACATAAAAAATCAGTAGGCAACATAATAATTAAGTAGTCAACATAATAAATAAGTAGTCAACATAATACATAAGTAGTCAACTAAATAAATAAGTAGTCAACATAATAAATAAGTAGTCAACATAATACATAAGTAGTCAACATAAATAAGTGGTCACATATTAAATAAGTAGTCAACAAAATAAATAAGTAGTCAACATAATACATAAGTAGTCAACATAATAAATAAGTGGTCAACATAATAAATAAGTAGTCAACATAATAAAGTGGTCACATAAATTAGTAGGTATGAAATGTTAGTTTGTTGTTCAAGAGTAAACCTTTATCGCATTTAAATGGATGTTTTATTATGATATGGTGTGACTGACTAGATTAGTTATATATCAACAATTATTTCATTGTGACAATCTATCGCCTCCTACTGAAATGTGCTATCGCGACAAGCCTAAAACAATAACAACCGTTTCTTGATAAAATAATTGTTTGTGTCCTCATTGGTTCAATTTCCTCCGTCGTCTTTTTTCTGGGCTCGCCGACGCCGTCGTTAATATTTCATTCTCCGAGAACCATCTATAATTCATCGGTGCTTTCTTTGAACAACTTTTGTTTTTTTCTGTTGTTGTTTTTGTCGGCATGATTGAATAAAAAAAGTGTCATGGGTGGGCCTCCCTCCTGCGGGGGGGGGGGGGTTAGCGGGTTATGCTAGTCAAACTTCCCGCAGGGAACAAAAGTCTCTTATCGCAGGAATGTTGACCTTCTTGATAGCATTGTGGGGAGGAATTCGCTAGCTGCCATTGACATCCACTCCAGTCCAGCGCCCAAATGTTTGATTTTTAAGGTAAAAAACAACAAAAAAATGTCCAACACCACCAGCTCTTGTCCTTGGCGTGACTAAAGATAGACGCTCGCTAGCCGCCGGGCGACGGCGATCTTATTATTCCCATGAGATCATCGATGGGTTTGTTTCACTCCAGCGGACGTGACATTTTGCCGGCCGCCGATCCTCGCAGACGTCGGGGCGCGTTTTTGAAAAGCGACGGGAAAAGGTTAGCGGGACGCCGAGTGTGCGCTCGGGAGATAACGGGCGACAAGCGCCGCGCTATAAATAGCGTGCCGTGCGGTCAAGGGCGACGAGAACGTAGCGTCCGGGAGCTTTTAAGTTGGATACCAATCGGGAAAAAAAAATGCCTGGGAAATATTGTCCCGCCCCCTTTTTTTTGGGATGATTACTTGGTGACGGGTCAAATTCAATCTCATCTAACTATCTAAGATTTAAGAGTTTGGCTGCCTTTCCGCTCGGGCTATTTGCTTCTAATCCTGGGATGCAGGTTCAAATTGTGTGTGTGTGTGTGTGTGTGTTTGTCATTGTGCCTGTTTGTTTACATGCGTATTCCTGATGGTGTGTGTGTGTGTGTGTGTGTGTTTTTAGTGTAATCCAGGTGACCTGCGAGCCCTGCGGAAAGGAATGAGTCTGTACCACTCCGAGTCGCAGCTGTCCTCGCTGCCCCAACGCCAGGACGCCGTGCATAACGTGGTGAGTGCGCGCATACACACAAACACACACACGCACACACACTTAGGCCTTGAAACATGGCAAATGCAAAAGAGTCACGTTTTTTGGTTAGCTCTACTAATCATAGTCGTTTTTTAAAGAAAAAAAGCCTTACTATACTATGTCGTTTTTTAAGAAAAATAGCTTAAATATACTGTGTTTTTTAAAGAAAAAAAGCCTTACTATACTAAGTCTTTTTTAAAGAAAAAAGCCCTACAATACTATGTCGTTTTTAAGAGAAAAAAGCCTTACTATACTGTGTCGTTTTTTAAAGAAAAAAAGCCTTACTATATACTATGTCGTTTTTTAAGAAAAATAGCCTTACTATACTATGTCATTTTTTAAAGAAAAAAGCCTTACTATACTTTGTCGTTTTTTAAGAAAAATAGCCTTACTATACTATGTCATTTTTTAAAGAAAAAAGCCTTACTATACTATGTTGTTTTTTAAGAAAAATAGCCTTACTATGTTTTTAAGAAAAAAAAGCCTTACTATATACTATGTCGTTTTTTAAGAAAAATAGCCTTACTATTCTGTCATTTTTTAAAGAAAAAAGCCTTACTATACTTTGTCGTTTTTTAAAGAAAAATAGCCTTACTATACTATGTCATTTTTAAAAAAAAAATAGCCTTACTATACTATGTCGTTTTTTGAAAAAAATAGCCTTACTATACTATGTCATTTTTTTAAAGAAAAAAGCCTTACTATACTATGTCGTTTTTAAAGAAAAATAGCCTTACTATACTATGTCGTTTTTTAAAGAAAAAAGCCTTACTATACTATGTCGTTTTTTAAGAAAAATAGCCTTACTATACTATGTCATTTTTTAAAGAAAAAAGCCTTACTATACTATGTCGTTTTTTAAGAAAAATAGCCTTACTATACTATGTCGTTTTTTGAAAAAAATAGCCTTACTATACTATGTCATTTTTTTAAAGAAAAAAGCCTTACTATACTATGTCGTTTTTTAAGAAAAATAGCCTTACTATACTATGTCGTTTTTTAAAGAAAAAAGCCTTACTATACTATGTCGTTTTTTAAAGAAAAAAGCCTTACTATACTATGTCGTTTTTTAAGAAAAATAGCCTTACTATACTATGTCGTTTTTTGAAAAAAATAGCCTTACTATACTATGTCATTTTTTTAAAGAAAAAAGCCTTTCTATACTATGTCGTTTTTTAAGAAAAATAGCCTTACTATACTATGTCGTTTTTTGAAAAAAATAGCCTTACTATACTATGTCGTTTTTTAAAGAAAAAAGCCTTACTATACTATGTCGTTTTTTAAGAAAAATAGCCTTACTATACTATGTCGTTTTTAAAGAAAAATAGCCTTACTATACTATGTCATTTTTTAAAGAAAAATAGCCTTACTATACTATGCCGTTTTTTGAAAAAAATAGCCTTACTATACTATGTCATTTTTTTAAAGAAAAAAGCCTTACTATACTATGTCGTTTTTTAAGAAAAATAGCCTTACTATACTATGTCATTTTTTAAAGAAAAAAGCCTTACTATACTATGTCGTTTTTTAAGAAAAATAGCCTTACTATACTATGTCGTTTTTTGAAAAAAATAGCCTTACTATACTATGTCATTTTTTAAAGAAAAAAGCCTTACTATACTATGTCATTTTTTAAAGAAAAATAGCCTTACTATACTGTCGTTTTTTGAAAAAAATAGCCTTACTATACTATGTCATTTTTTAAAGAAAAAAGCCTTACTATACTATGTCGTTTTTTAAGAAAAATAGCCTTACTATACTATGTCATTTTTTAAAGAAAAAAGCCTTACTATACTATGTCGTTTTTTAAGAAAAATAGCCTTACTATACTATGTCGTTTTTTGAAAAAAATAGCCTTACTATACTATGTCATTTTTTTAAAGAAAAAAGCCTTACTATACTATGTCGTTTTTTAAGAAAAATAGCCTTACTATACTATGTCGTTTTTTAAAGAAAAAAGCCTTACTATACTATGTCGTTTTTTAAAGAAAAAAGCCTTACTATACTATGTCGTTTTTTAAGAAAAATAGCCTTACTATACTATGTCGTTTTTTGAAAAAAATAGCCTTACTATACTATGTCATTTTTTTAAAGAAAAAAGCCTTACTATACTATGTCGTTTTTTAAGAAAAATAGCCTTACTATACTATGTCGTTTTTTGAAAAAAATAGCCTTACTATACTATGTCGTTTTTTAAAGAAAAAAGCCTTACTATACTATGTCGTTTTTTAAGAAAAATAGCCTTACTATACTATGTCGTTTTTTGAAAAAAATAGCCTTACTATACTATGTCATTTTTTTAAAGAAAAAAGCCTTACTATACTATGTTGTTTTTTAAGAAAAATAGCCTTACTATACTATATCGTTTTTTAAAGAAAAAAGCCTTACTATACTATGTCGTTTTTTAAGAAATATAGCCTTACTATACTATGTCATTTTTTAAAGAAAAAAGCCTTACTATACTATGTCGTTTTTTAAGAAAAATAGCCTTACTATACTATGTCGTTTTTTGAAAAAAATAGCCTTACTATACTATGTCATTTTTTTAAAGAAAAAAGCCTTACTATACTATGTCGTTTTTTAAGAAAAATAGCCTTACTATACTATGTCGTTTTTTAAAGAAAAAAGCCTTACTATACTATGTCGTTTTTTAAAGAAAAAAGCCTTACTATACTATGTCGTTTTTTAAGAAAAATAGCCTTACTATACTATGTCGTTTTTTGAAAAAAATAGCCTTACTATACTATGTCATTTTTTTAAAGAAAAAAGCCTTACTATACTATGTCGTTTTTTAAGAAAAATAGCCTTACTATACTATGTCGTTTTTTGAAAAAAATAGCCTTACTATACTATGTCGTTTTTTAAAGAAAAAAGCCTTACTATACTATGTCGTTTTTTAAGAAAAATAGCCTTACTATACTATGTCGTTTTTTGAAAAAAATAGCCTTACTATACTATGTCATTTTTTTAAAGAAAAAAGCCTTACTATACTATGTTGTTTTTTAAGAAAAATAGCCTTACTATACTATGTCGTTTTTTAAAGAAAAAAGCCTTACTATACTATGTCGTTTTTTAAGAAAAATAGCCTTACTATACTATGTCATTTTTTAAAGAAAAAAGCCTTACTATACTATGTCGTTTTTTAAGAAAAATAGCCTTACTATACTATGTCGTTTTTTGAAAAAAATAGCCTTACTATACTATGTCATTTTTTTAAAGAAAAAAGCCTTACTATACTATGTCGTTTTTTAAGAAAAATAGCCTTACTATACTATGTCGTTTTTTAAAGAAAAAAGCCTTACTATACTATGTCGTTTTTTAAAGAAAAAAGCCTTACTATACTATGTCGTTTTTTAAGAAAAATAGCCTTACTATACTATGTCGTTTTTTGAAAAAAATAGCCTTACTATACTATGTCATTTTTTTAAAGAAAAAAAGCCTTACTATACTATGTCGTTTTTTAAGAAAAATAGCCTTACTATACTATGTCGTTTTTAAAGAAAAATAGCCTTACTATACTATGTCATTTTTTAAAGAAAAATAGCCTTACTATACTATGCCGTTTTTTGAAAAAAATAGCCTTACTATACTATGTCATTTTTTTAAAGAAAAAAGCCTTACTATACTATGTCGTTTTTTAAGAAAAATAGCCTTACTATACTATGTCATTTTTTAAAGAAAAAAGCCTTACTATACTATGTCGTTTTTTAAGAAAAATAGCCTTACTATACTATGTCGTTTTTTGAAAAAAATAGCCTTACTATACTATGTCATTTTTTAAAGAAAAAAGCCTTGCTATACTATGTCGTTTTTAAAAAAAAAAGCCTTACTATACTATGTCGTTTTTTGAAAAAAATAGCCTTACTATACTATGTCGTTTTTTAAAGAAAAAAGCCTTACTATACTATGTCGTTTTTTAAGAAAAATAGCCTTACTATACTATGTCGTTTTTAAAGAAAAATAGCCTTACTATACTATGTCATTTTTTAAAGAAAAATAGCCTTACTATACTGTCGTTTTTTGAAAAAAATAGCCTTACTATACTATGTCATTTTTTTAAAGAAAAAAGCCTTACTATACTATGTCGTTTTTTAAGAAAAATAGCCTTACTATACTATGTCATTTTTTAAAGAAAAAAGCCTTACTATACTATGTCGTTTTTTAAGAAAAATAGCCTTACTATACTATGTCGTTTTTTGAAAAAAATAGCCTTACTATACTATGTCATTTTTTTAAAGAAAAAAGCCTTACTATACTATGTCGTTTTTTAAGAAAAATAGCCTTACTATACTATGTCGTTTTTTAAAGAAAAAAGCCTTACTATACTATGTCGTTTTTTAAAGAAAAAAGCCTTACTATACTATGTCGTTTTTTAAGAAAAATAGCCTTACTATACTATGTCGTTTTTTGAAAAAAATAGCCTTACTATACTATGTCATTTTTTTAAAGAAAAAAGCCTTACTATACTATGTCGTTTTTTAAGAAAAATAGCCTTACTATACTATGTCGTTTTTTGAAAAAAATAGCCTTACTATACTATGTCGTTTTTTAAAGAAAAAAGCCTTACTATACTATGTCGTTTTTTAAGAAAAATAGCCTTACTATACTATGTCGTTTTTAAAGAAAAATAGCCTTACTATACTATGTCATTTTTTAAAGAAAAATAGCCTTACTATACTATGTCGTTTTTTGAAAAAAATAGCCTTACTATACTATGTCATTTTTTTAAAGAAAAAAGCCTTACTATACTATGTCGTTTTTTAAGAAAAATAGCCTTACTATACTATGTCATTTTTTAAAGAAAAAAGCCTTACTATACTATGTCGTTTTTTTAAGAAAAATAGCCTTACTATACTATGTCGTTTTTTGAAAAAAATAGCCTTACTATACTATGTCATTTTTTAAAGAAAAAAGCCTTACTATACTATGTCGTTTTTTTTAAAAAAAGCCTTACTATACTATGTCGTTTTTTGAAAAAAATAGCCTTACTATACTATGTCGTTTTTTAAAGAAAAAAGCCTTACTATACTATGTCGTTTTTTAAGAAAAATAGCCTTACTATACTATGTCATTTTTTAAAGAAAAAAGCCTTACTATACTATGTCGTTTTTTAAGAAAAATAGCCTTACTATACTATGTCGTTTTTTGAAAAAAATAGCCTTACTATACTATGTCATTTTTTTAAAGAAAAAAGCCTTACTATACTATGTCGTTTTTTAAGAAAAATAGCCTTACTATACTATGTCGTTTTTTAAAGAAAAAAGCCTTACTATACTATGTCGTTTTTTAAGAAAAATAGCCTTACTATACTATGTCGTTTTTAAAGAAAAATAGCCTTACTATACTATGTCATTTTTTAAAGAAAAAAGCCTTACTATACTATGTCGTTTTTTAAGAAAAATAGCCTTACTATACTATGTCATTTTTTAAAGAAAAAAGCCTTACTATACTATGTCGTTTTTTAAAAAAAAAAAGCCTTACTATACTATGTCGTTTTTTGAAAAAAATAGCCTTACTATACTATGTCGTTTTTTAAAGAAAAAAGCCTTACTATACTATGTCGTTTTTTAAGAAAAATAGCCTTACTATACTATGTCGTTTTTAAAGAAAAATAGCCTTACTATACTATGTCATTTTTTTAAAGAAAAAAGCCTTACTATACTATGTCGTTTTTTAAGAAAAATAGCCTTACTATACTATGTCATTTTTTAAAGAAAAAAGCCTTACTATACTATGTCGTTTTTTAAGAAAAATAGCCTTACTATACTATGTCGTTTTTTGAAAAAATAGCCTTACTATACTATGTCATTTTTTAAAGAAAAAAGCCTTACTATACTATGTCGTTTTTTTTAAAAAAAGCCTTACTATACTATGTCGTTTTTTGAAAAAAATAGCCTTACTATACTATGTCGTTTTTTAAAGAAAAAAGCCTTACTATACTATGTCGTTTTTTAAGAAAAATAGCCTTACTATACTATGTCATTTTTTAAAGAAAAAAGCCTTACTATACTATGTCGTTTTTTAAGAAAAATAGCCTTACTATACTATGTCGTTTTTTGAAAAAAATAGCCTTACTATACTATGTCATTTTTTTAAAGAAAAAAGCCTTACTATACTATGTCGTTTTTTAAGAAAAATAGCCTTACTATACTATGTCGTTTTTTAAAGAAAAAAGCCTTACTATACTATGTCGTTTTTTAAGAAAAATAGCCTTACTATACTATGTCGTTTTTAAAGAAAAATAGCCTTACTATACTATGTCATTTTTTAAAGAAAAATAGCCTTACTATACTATGTCATTTTTTAAAGAAAAATAGCCTTACTATACTATGTCGTTTTTTGAAAAAAATAGCCTTACTATACTATGTCATTTTTTAAAGAAAAATAGCCTTACTATACTATGTCGTTTTTTAAGAAAAATAGCCTTACTATACTATGTCATTTTTTAAAGAAAAAAGCCTTACTATACTATGTCGTTTTTTAAGAAAAATAGCCTTACTATACTATGTCGTTTTTTGAAAAAAATAGCCTTACTATACTATGTCATTTTTTTAAAGAAAAAAGCCTTACTATACTATGTCGTTTTTTAAGAAAAATAGCCTTACTATACTATGTCGTTTTTTAAAGAAAAAAGCCTTACTATACTATGTCAATTTTTAAAGAAAAAAGCCTTACTATACTATGTCGTTTTTTAAGAAAAATAGCCTTACTATACTATGTCGTTTTTTGAAAAAAATAGCCTTACTATACTATGTCATTTTTTTAAAGAAAAAAGCCTTACTATACTATGTCGTTTTTTAAGAAAAATAGCCTTACTATACTATGTCGTTTTTTGAAAAAAATAGCCTTACTATACTATGTCGTTTTTTAAAGAAAAAAGCCTTACTATACTATGTCGTTTTTTAAGAAAAATAGCCTTACTATACTATGTCGTTTTTAAAGAAAAATAGCCTTACTATACTATGTCATTTTTTAAAGAAAAATAGCCTTACTATACTATGTCGTTTTTTGAAAAAAATAGCCTTACTATACTATGTCATTTTTTAAAGAAAAATAGCCTTACTATACTATGTCGTTTTTTAAGAAAAATAGCCTTACTATACTATGTCATTTTTTAAAGAAAAAAGCCTTACTATACTATGTCGTTTTTTAAGAAAAATAGCCTTACTATACTATGTCGTTTTTTGAAAAAAATAGCCTTACTATACTATGTCATTTTTTTAAAGAAAAAAGCCTTACTATACTATGTCGTTTTTTAAGAAAAATAGCCTTACTATACTATGTCGTTTTTTAAAGAAAAAAGCCTTACTATACTATGTCAATTTTTAAAGAAAAAAGCCTTACTATACTATGTCGTTTTTTAAGAAAAATAGCCTTACTATACTATGTCGTTTTTTGAAAAAAATAGCCTTACTATACTATGTCATTTTTTTAAAGAAAAAAGCCTTACTATACTATGTCGTTTTTTAAGAAAAATAGCCTTACTATACTATGTCGTTTTTTGAAAAAAATAGCCTTACTATACTATGTCGTTTTTTAAAGAAAAAAGCCTTACTATACTATGTCGTTTTTTAAGAAAAATAGCCTTACTATACTATGTCGTTTTTAAAGAAAAATAGCCTTACTATACTATGTCATTTTTTAAAGAAAAATAGCCTTACTATACTATGTCGTTTTTTGAAAAAAATAGCCTTACTATACTATGTCATTTTTTTAAAGAAAAAAGCCTTACTATACTATGTCGTTTTTTAAGAAAAATAGCCTTACTATACTATGTCATTTTCTAAAGAAAAAAGCCTTACTATACTATGTCGTTTTTTAAGAAAAATAGCCTTACTATACTATGTCGTTTTTTGAAAAAAATAGCCTTACTATACTATGTCATTTTTTTAAAGAAAAAAGCCTTACTATACTATGTCGTTTTTTTAAAAAAAAAGCCTTACTATACTATATCGTTTTTTGAAAAAAATAGCCTTACTATACTATGTCGTTTTTTAAAGAAAAAAGCCTTACTATACTATGTCGTTTTTTAAGAAAAATAGCCTTACTATACTATGTCGTTTTTAAAGAAAAATAGCCTTACTATACTATGTCATTTTTTAAAGAAAAATAGCCTTACTATACTATGTCGTTTTTTGAAAAAAATAGCCTTACTATACCATGTCATTTTTTTAAAGAAAAAAGCCTTACTATACTGTGTCGTTTTTTAAGAAAAATAGCCTTACTATACTATGTCATTTTTTAAAGAAAAAAGCCTTACTATACTATGTCGTTTTTTAAGAAAAATAGCCTTACTATACTATGTCGTTTTTTGAAAAAAATAGCCTTACTATACTATGTCATTTTTTTAAAGAAAAAAGCCTTACTATACTATGCCGTTTTTTAAGAAAAATAGCCTTACTATACTATGTCGTTTTTTTGAAAAAAATAGCCTTACTATACTATGTCATTTTTTAAAGAAAAAAGCCTTACTATACTATGTCGTTTTTTTAAAAAAAAGCCTTACTATACTATGTCGTTTTTTAAGAAAAATAACCTTACTATACTATGTCGTTTTAAAACAAAAAAGCCTTACTATACTATGTCGTTTTTTAAAGAAAAAAGCCTTACTATACTATGTCATTTTTTAAGAAAAATAGCCTTACTATACTATGTCATTTTTAAAGAAAAAAGCCTTACTATACTATGTTGTTTTTTAAGAAAAATAGCCTTACTATACTATGTCGTTTTTTGAAAAAAATAGCCTTACTATACTATGTCGTTTTTTAAAGAAAAAAGCCTTACTATACTATGTCGTTTTTTGAAAAAAATAGCCTTACTATACTATGTCGTTTTTTAAAGAAAAAAGCCTTACTATACTATGTCGTTTTTTAAGCAAAATAGCCTTACTATACTATGTCAATTTTTAAGAAAAATAGCCTTACTATACTATGTCATTTTTTAAAGAAAAAAGCCTTACTATACTATGTTGTTTTTTAAGAAAAATAGCCTTACTATGTTTTTAAGAAAAAAAAGCCTTACTATATACTATGTCGTTTTTTAAGAAAAATAGCCTTACTATACTATGTCATTTTTTAAAGAAAAAAGCCTTACTATACTATGTCGTTTTTTAAGAAAAATAGCCTTACTATACTATGTCGTTTTTTGAAAAAAATAGCCTTACTATACTATGTCATTTTTTTAAAGAAAAAAGCCTTACTATACTATGTCGTTTTTTAAGAAAAATAGCCTTACTATACTATGTCGTTTTTTGAAAAAAATAGCCTTACTATACTATGTCGTTTTTTAAAGAAAAAAGCCTTACTATACTATGTCGTTTGTTAAGAAAAATAGCCTTACTATACTATGTCGTTTTTAAAGAAAAAATAGCCTTACTATACTATGTCATTTTTTAAAGAAAAATAGCCTTACTATACTATGTCGTTTTTTGAAAAAAATAGCCTTACTATACTATGTCATTTTTTTAAAGAAAAAAGCCTTACTATACTATGTCGTTTTTTAAGAAAAATAGCCTTACTATACTATGTCATTTTTTAAAGAAAAAAGCCTTACTATACTATGTCGTTTTTTAAGAAAAATAGCCTTACTATACTATGTCGTTTTTTGAAAAAAATAGCCTTACTATACTATGTCATTTTTTAAAGAAAAAAGCCTTACTATACTATGTCGTTTTTAAAAAAAAAAGCCTTACTATACTATGTCGTTTTTTGAAAAAAATAGCCTTACTATACTATGTCGTTTTTTAAAGAAAAAAGCCTTACTATACTATGTCGTTTTTTAAGAAAAATAGCCTTACTATACTATGTCGTTTTTAAAGAAAAATAGCCTTACTATACTATGTCATTTTTTAAAGAAAAATAGCCTTACTATACTATGTCGTTTTTTGTAAAAAATAGCCTTACTATACTATGTCATTTTTTTAAAGAAAAAAGCCTTACTATACTATGTCGTTTTTTAAGAAAAATAGCCTTACTATACTATGTCATTTTTTAAAGAAAAAAGCCTTACTATACTATGTCGTTTTTTAAGAAAAATAGCCTTACTATACTATGTCGTTTTTTGAAAAAAATAGCCTTACTATACTATGTCATTTTTTTAAAGAAAAAAGCCTTACTATACTATGTCGTTTTTTAAGAAAAATAGCCTTACTATACTATGTCGTTTTTTAAAGAAAAAAGCCTTACTATACTATGTCGTTTTTTAAGAAAAATAGCCTTACTATACTATGTCGTTTTTTGAAAAAAATAGCCTTACTATACTATGTCATTTTTTTAAAGAAAAAAGCCTTACTATACTATGTCGTTTTTTAAGAAAAATAGCCTTACTATACTATGTCGTTTTTTGAAAAAAATAGCCTTACTATACTATGTCGTTTTAAAAAAAAAAGCCTTACTATACTATGTCGTTTTTTAAGAAAAATAGCCTTACTATACTATGTCGTTTTTAAAGAAAAATAGCCTTACTATACTATGTCATTTTTTAAAGAAAAATAGCCTTACTATACTATGTCGTTTTTTGAAAAAAATAGCCTTACTATACTATGTCATTTTTTTAAAGAAAAAAGCCTTACTATACTATGTCGTTTTTTAAGAAAAATAGCCTTACTATACTATGTCATTTTTTTAAAGAAAAAAGCCTTACTATACTATGTCGTTTTTTAAAGAAAAATAGCCTTACTATACTATGTCGTTTTTTGAAAAAAATAGCCTTACTATACTATGTCATTTTTTAAAGAAAAAAGCCTTACTATACTATGTCGTTTTTTAAGAAAAATAACCTTACTATACTATGTCGTTTTTAAAACAAAAAAGCCTTACTATACTATGTCGTTTTTTAAAGAAAAAAGCCTTACTATACTATGTCATTTTTTAAGAAAAATAGCCTTACTATACTATGTCATTTTTAAAGAAAAAGCCTTACTATACTATGTTGTTTTTTAAGAAAAATAGCCTTACTATACTATGTCGTTTTTTGAAAAAAATAGCCTTACTATACTGTCGTTTTTTAAAGAAAAAAGCCTTACTATACTATGTCGTTTTTTGAAAAAAATAGCCTTACTATACTATGTCGTTTTTTAAAGAAAAAAGCCTTACTATACTATGTCGTTTTTTAAGAAAAATAGCCTTACTATACTATGTCAATTTTTAAGAAAAATAGCCTTACTATACTATGTCATTTTTTAAAGAAAAAAGCCTTACTATACTATGTTGTTTTTTAAGAAAAATAGCCTTACTATGTTTTTAAGAAAAAAAAGCCTTACTATATACTATGTCGTTTTTTAAGAAAAATAGCCTTACTATACTATGTCGTTTTTGGAAAAAAATAGCCTTACTATACTATGTCATTTTTTAAAGAAAAAAGCCTTACTATACTATGTCGTTTTTTTAAAAAAAAGCCTTACTATACTATGTCGTTTTTTGAAAAAAATAGCCTTACTATACTATGTCGTTTTTTAAAGAAAAAAGCCTTACTATACTATGTCGTTTTTTAAGAAAAATAGCCTTACTATACTATGTCGTTTTTAAAGAAAAATAGCCTTACTATACTATGTCATTTTTTAAAGAAAAATAGCCTTACTATACTATGTCGTTTTTTGAAAAAAATAGCCTTACTATACTATGTCATTTTTTAAAGAAAAATAGCCTTACTATACTATGTCGTTTTTTGAAAAAAATAGCCTTACTATACCATGTCATTTTTTAAAAGAAAAAAGCCTTACTATACTATGTCGTTTTTTAAGAAAAATAGCCTTACTATACTATGTCGTTTTTTGAAAAAAATAGCCTTACTATACTATGTCGTTTTTAAAAAAAAAAAGCCTTACTATACTATGTCGTTTTTTAAGAAAAATAGCCTTACTATACTATGTCGTTTTTAAAGAAAAATAGCCTTACTATACTATGTCATTTTTTAAAGAAAAATAGCCTTACTATACTATGTCGTTTTTTGAAAAAAATAGCCTTACTATACTATGTCATTTTTTTAAAGAAAAAAGCCTTACTATACTATGTCGTTTTTTAAGAAAAATAGCCTTACTATACTATGTCATTTTTTAAAGAAAAAAGCCTTACTATACTATGTCGTTTTTTAAGAAAAATAGCCTTACTATACTATGTCGTTTTTTGAAAAAAATAGCCTTACTATACTATGTCATTTTTTAAAGAAAAAAGCCTTACTATA
Organism: Stigmatopora argus; assembly: GCF_051989625.1. Taxonomy (NCBI): domain Eukaryota; kingdom Metazoa; phylum Chordata; class Actinopteri; order Syngnathiformes; family Syngnathidae; genus Stigmatopora; species Stigmatopora argus. The sequence goes on from NC_135405.1 coordinate 12,399,581, forward strand.
CTATGTCGTTTTTTAAAAAAAAAGCCTTACTATACTATGTCGTTTTTTGAAAAAAAATAGCCTTACTATACTATGTCGTTTTTTAAAGAAAAAAGCCTTACTATACTATGTCGTTTTTTAAGAAAAATAGCCTTACTATACTATGTCGTTTTTAAAGAAAAATAGCCTTACTATACTATGTCATTTTTTAAAGAAAAATAGCCTTACTATACTATGTCGTTTTTTGTAAAAAATAGCCTTACTATACTATGTCATTTTTTTAAAGAAAAAAGCCTTACTATACTATGTCGTTTTTTAAGAAAAATAGCCTTACTATACTATGTCATTTTTTAAAGAAAAAAGCCTTACTATACTATGTCGTTTTTTAAGAAAAATAGCCTTACTATACTATGTCGTTTTTTGAAAAAAATAGCCTTACTATACTATGTCATTTTTTTAAAGAAAAAAGCCTTACTATACTATGTCGTTTTTTAAGAAAAATAGCCTTACTATACTATGTCGTTTTTTAAAGAAAAAAGCCTTACTATACTATGTCGTTTTTTAAAGAAAAAAGCCTTACTATACTATGTCGTTTTTTAAGAAAAATAGCCTTACTATACTATGTCGTTTTTTGAAAAAAATAGCCTTACTATACTATGTCATTTTTTTAAAGAAAAAAGCCTTACTATACTATGTCGTTTTTTAAGAAAAATAGCCTTACTATACTATGTCGTTTTTTAAGAAAAATAGCCTTACTATACTATGTCGTTTTTTGAAAAAAATAGCCTTACTATACTATGTCGTTTTTAAAAAAAAAAGCCTTACTATACTATGTCGTTTTTTAAGAAAAATAGCCTTACTATACTATGTCGTTTTTAAAGAAAAATAGCCTTACTATACTATGTCATTTTTTAAAGAAAAATAGCCTTACTATACTATGTCGTTTTTTGAAAAAAATAGCCTTACTATACTATGTCATTTTTTTAAAGAAAAAAGCCTTACTATACTATGTCGTTTTTTAAGAAAAATAGCCTTACTATACTATGTCGTTTTTTGAAAAAAATAGCCTTACTATACTATGTCGTTTTTTAAAGAAAAAAGCCTTACTATACTATGTCGTTTTTTAAGAAAAATAGCCTTACTATACTATGTCATTTTTTTAAAGAAAAAAGCCTTACTATACTATGTCGTTTTTTAAAGAAAAATAGCCTTACTATACTATGTCGTTTTTTGAAAAAAATAGCCTTACTATACTATGTCGTTTTTAAAGAAAAAAGCCTTACTATACTATGTCGTTTTTTTAAAAAAAAGCCTTACTATACTATGTCGTTTCTTGAAAAAAATAGCCTTACTATACTATGTCGTTTTTAAAACAAAAAAGCCTTACTATACTATGTCGTTTTTTAAAGAAAAAAGCCTTACTATACTATGTCGTTTTTTAAAGAAAAAAGCCTTACTATACTATGTCATTTTTTAAGAAAAATAGCCTTACTATACTATGTCATTTTTTTAAAGAAAAAAGCCTTACTATACTATGTCGTTTTTTAAGAAAAATAGCCTTACTATACTATGTCGTTTTTTGAAAAAAATAGCCTTACTATACTATGTCGTTTTTTAAAGAAAAAAGCCTTACTATACTATGTCGTTTTTTAAGAAAAATAGCCTTACTATACTATGTCAATTTTTAAGAAAAATAGCCTTACTATACTATGTCATTTTTTTAAAGAAAAAAGCCTTACTATACTATGTTGTTTTTTTAAGAAAAATAGCCTTACTATGTTTTTAAGAAAAAAAAGCCTTACTATATACTATGTCGTTTTTAAAGAAAAATAGCCTTACTATACTATGTCATTTTTTTAAAGAAAAAGCCTTACTATACTATGTCGTTTTTTAAGAAAAATAGCCTTACTATACTATGTCATTTTTTAAAGAAAAAAGCCTTACTATACTATGTCGTTTTTTAAGAAAAATAGCCTTACTATACTATGTCGTTTTTGGAAAAAAATAGCCTTACTATACTATGTCATTTTTTAAAGAAAAAAGCCTTACTATACTATGTCGTTTTTTAAAGAAAAATAGCCTTACTATACTATGTCGTTTTTTGTAAAAAATAGCCTTACTATACTATGTCATTTTTTTAAAGAAAAAAGCCTTACTATACTATGTCGTTTTTTAAGAAAAATAGCCTTACTATACTATGTCATTTTTTAAAGAAAAAAGCCTTACTATACTATGTCGTTTTTTAAGAAAAATAGCCTTACTATACTATGTCGTTTTTTGAAAAAAATAGCCTTACTATACTATGTCATTTTTTTAAAGAAAAAAGCCTTACTATACTATGTCGTTTTTTAAGAAAAATAGCCTTACTATACTATGTCGTTTTTTAAAGAAAAAAGCCTTACTATACTATGTCGTTTTTTAAAGAAAAAAGCCTTACTATACTATGTCGTTTTTTAAGAAAAATAGCCTTACTATACTATGTCGTTTTTTGAAAAAAATAGCCTTACTATACTATGTCATTTTTTTAAAGAAAAAAGCCTTACTATACTATGTCGTTTTTTAAGAAAAATAGCCTTACTATACTATGTCGTTTTTTAAGAAAAATAGCCTTACTATACTATGTCGTTTTTTAAGAAAAATAGCCTTACTATACTATGTCATTTTTTTAAAGAAAAAAGCCTTACTATACTATGTCGTTTTTTAAAGAAAAAAAGCCTTACTATACTATGTCGTTTTTTGTAAAAAATAGCCTTACTATACTATGTCATTTTTTTAAAGAAAAAAGCCTTACTATACTATGTCGTTTTTTAAGAAAAATAGCCTTACTATACTATGTCATTTTTTAAAGAAAAAAGCCTTACTATACTATGTCGTTTTTTAAGAAAAATAGCCTTACTATACTATGTCGTTTTTTGAAAAAAATAGCCTTACTATACTATGTCATTTTTTTTAAAGAAAAAAGCCTTACTATACTATGTCGTTTTTTAAGAAAAATAGCCTTACTATACTATGTCGTTTTTTAAAGAAAAAAGCCTTACTATACTATGTCGTTTTTTAAAGAAAAAAGCCTTACTATACTATGTCGTTTTTTAAGAAAAATAGCCTTACTATACTATGTCGTTTTTTGAAAAAAATAGCCTTACTATACTATGTCATTTTTTTAAAGAAAAAAGCCTTACTATACTATGTCGTTTTTTAAGAAAAATAGCCTTACTATACTATGTCGTTTTTTAAGAAAAATAGCCTTACTATACTATGTCGTTTTTTGAAAAAAATAGCCTTACTATACTATGTCGTTTTTAAAAAAAAAAGCCTTACTATACTATGTCGTTTTTTAAGAAAAATAGCCTTACTATACTATGTCGTTTTTAAAGAAAAATAGCCTTACTATACTATGTCATTTTTTAAAGAAAAATAGCCTTACTATACTATGTCGTTTTTTGAAAAAAATAGCCTTACTATACTATGTCATTTTTTTAAAGAAAAAAGCCTTACTATACTATGTCGTTTTTTAAGAAAAATAGCCTTACTATACTATGTCGTTTTTTGAAAAAAATAGCCTTACTATACTATGTCATTTTTTAAAGAAAAAAGCCTTACTATACTATGTCGTTTTTTAAGAAAAATAGCCTTACTATACTATGTCATTTTTTTAAAGAAAAAAGCCTTACTATACTATGTCGTTTTTTAAAGAAAAATAGCCTTACTATACTATGTCGTTTTTTGAAAAAAATAGCCTTACTATACTATGTCATTTTTTAAAGAAAAAAGCCTTACTATACTATGTCGTTTTTAAAGAAAAAAGCCTTACTATACTATGTAGTTTTTTTAAAAAAAAGCCTTACTATACTATGTCGTTTTTTGAAAAAAATAGCCTTACTATACTATGTCGTTTTTAAAACAAAAAAGCCTTACTATACTATGTCGTTTTTTAAAGAAAAAAGCCTTACTATACTATGTCATTTTTTAAGAAAAATAGCCTTACTATACTATGTCATTTTTAAAGAAAAAGCCTTACTATACTATGTTGTTTTTTAAGAAAAATAGCCTTACTATACTATGTCGTTTTTTGAAAAAAATAGCCTTACTATACTGTCGTTTTTTAAAGAAAAAAGCCTTACTATACTATGTCGTTTTTTGAAAAAAATAGCCTTACTATACTATGTCGTTTTTTAAAGAAAAAAGCCTTACTATACTATGTCGTTTTTTAAGAAAAATAGCCTTACTATACTATGTCAATTTTTAAGAAAAATAGCCTTACTATACTATGTCATTTTTTTAAAGAAAAAAGCCTTACTATAATATGTTGTTTTTTTAAGAAAAATAGCCTTACTATGTTTTTAAGAAAAAAAAGCCTTACTATATACTATGTCGTTTTTAAAGAAAAATAGCCTTACTATACTATGTCATTTTTTAAAGAAAAATAGCCTTACTATACTATGTCGTTTTTTGAAAAAAATAGCCTTACTATACTATGTCATTTTTTTAAAGAAAAAAGCCTTACTATACTATGTCGTTTTTTAAGAAAAATAGCCTTACTATACTATGTCGTTTTTGGAAAAAAATAGCCTTACTATACTATGTCATTTTTTAAAGAAAAAAGCCTTACTATACTATGTTGTTTTTTTAAAAAAAAGCCTTACTATACTATGTCGTTTTTTGAAAAAAATAGCCTTACTATACTATGTCGTTTTTTAAAGAAAAAAGCCTTACTATACTATGTCGTTTTTTAAGAAAAATAGCCTTACTATACTATGTCGTTTTTAAAGAAAAATAGCCTTACTATACTATGTCATTTTTTAAAGAAAAATAGCCTTACTATACTATGTCGTTTTTTGAAAAAAATAGCCTTACTATACTATGTCATTTTTTAAAGAAAAAAGCCTTACTATACTATGTCGTTTTTTAAGAAAAATAGCCTTACTATACTATGTCGTTTTTTGAAAAAAATAGCCTTACTATACTATGTCATTTTTTCAAAGAAAAAAGCCTTACTATACTATGTCGTTTTTTAAGAAAAATAGCCTTACTATACTATGTTGTTTTTTAAAGAAAAAAGCCTTACTATACTATGTCGTTTTTTAAGAAAAATAGCCTTACTATACTATGTCGTTTTTAAAGAAAAATAGCCTTACTATACTATGTCATTTTTTAAGAAAAATAGCCTTACTATACTATGTCATTTTTAAAGAAAAAGCCTTACTATACTATGTTGTTTTTTAAGAAAAATAGCCTTACTATACTATGTCGTTTTTTGAAAAAAATAGCCTTACTATACTGTCGTTTTTTAAAGAAAAAAGCCTTACTATACTATGTCGTTTTTTGAAAAAAATAGCCTTACTATACTATGTCGTTTTTTAAAGAAAAAAGCCTTACTATACTATGTCGTTTTTTAAGAAAAAGCCTTACTATACTATGTCGTTTTTTAAGAAAAATAACCTTACTATACTATGTCGTTTTTAAAACAAAAAAGCCTTACTATACTATGTCGTTTTTTAAAGAAAAAAGCCTTACTATACTATGTCATTTTTTAAGAAAAATAGCCTTACTATACTATGTCATTTTTAAAGAAAAAGCCTTACTATACTATGTTGTTTTTTAAGAAAAATAGCCTTACTATACTATGTCGTTTTTTGAAAAAAATAGCCTTACTATACTATGTCGTTTTTTAAAGAAAAAAGCCTTACTATACTATGTCGTTTTTTGAAAAAAATAGCCTTACTATACTATGTCGTTTTTTAAAGAAAAAAGCCTTACTATACTATGTCGTTTTTTAAGAAAAATAGCCTTACTATACTATGTCAATTTTTAAGAAAAATAGCCTTACTATACTATGTCGTTTTTTAAAGAAAAAAGCCTTACTATACTATGTTGTTTTTTAAGAAAAATAGCCTTACTATGTTTTTAAGAAAAAAAGCCTTACTATATACTATGTCATTTTTTAAGAAAAATAGCCTTACTATACTATGTCGTTTTTTAAAGAAAAAAGCCTTACTATATACTATGTCATTTTTTAAGAAAAATAGCCTTACTATACTATGTCATTTTTTAAAGAAAAAAGCCTTACTATACTATGTCGTTTTTAAAGAAAAAAAAGCCTTACTATACTGTGTCGTTTTTTCAGAAAAAAAGCCTCACTATACCATGTCGTTTTTTAGGAAAAAGCCTTACTATACTATGTCGTTTTTTTTAAGAAAAATAGCCTTACTATACTATGTCGTTTTTTAAAGAAAAAAAGCCTTTTTTCTTTAAAAAAAACGACCTAGTATAGTAAGGCTTTTTTTCTTAAAAAACGACATAGAATAGTAAGGCTTTTTTTTCTTAAAAAACGACAGTCTAGTAAGGCTTTATTTCTCCAAAACTGACATAGTATATATAGTAAGGCTTTTTTTCTTAAAAACGAGTATAGTAAGGCTTTTTCTTAAAAAATATAGTATAGTAAGGCTTTTTTTCTTAAAAACGACAGTATAGTAAGGCTTTTTGCTTTAAAAAACGTCATACTAGTATAGTAAGGCGTTTTTCTTTAAAAATGACAGTATAATAGGGCCTTTTTTTCTTTAAAAAACGACATAGTATAGTAAGGCTTGTTTTCTTCAAAACTGACATAGTATATGTAGTAAGGCTTTATTTCTTAAAAAACGACATAGTATAGTAAGGCTTCTTTTTCTTAAAAAAAAAACGACATAGTATAATAACTTACTATAGTAAGGCTCTTTTCTTAAAAAACGACATGGTATAATAAAGCTTTTTTCTTAAAAAACGACATAGTACAGTAAGGCTTTTTTCATGGTCGATTTTTAGGGAAAAAAAGCCTAACAACAAATAGAAATGATAACTTTATTTAGTAGGAATACAAAGATTAAATGCTTGTGTAAAAAGGTAGGTCATAATTGAAGCACTGTTTCGACGAATAGATGTGGTTGTTTCTTACAGGGTACGGGCCGTCTCTCCACCAGCGAATCGTCTCCGGCCACGGGCTACCTGTCGTGCGTCCAAAAGCCCGAAGCGGTGGTGCACGCCATGAAGGTGGGTGTTGCTTTAGCCTTTAGTCCCGCCGTTGGAACGCTGCTCGGCAAAACGCCGCTTGCCGTTTGACCCCCGCAGGTGCTGGAGGTCCACGACAACTTGGACAAGCAACTTCCCGAAGACTACGAGGACGACCTAAGCGAGAAAGAGAAGGCTATCGTCCGGGAAATGTGCAACGTACGTACATCCACACACTTTCTGTTGTAGCTTTTATTTTGGGACATAAACCACACTTACACATTCACGTGTATATTCATGTGTGCCAGAGAACGTGTTGTTTATGTCCCAAAATATGTGCATGTACGTGTATATACACACGTGTATGTACACGCACATGTATATACATGTACATGTATGTATATACATGTACATGTATGTATATACATGTACATGTATGTATATACATGTACATGTACATGTATGTATGTATATACATGTATGTATGTATATACATGTACATGTATGTATGTATATACATGTACATGTATGTATGTATATACATGTACATGTATGTATGTATATACATGTACATGTATGTATGTATATACATGTACATGTATGTATGTATATACATGTACATGTATGTATGTATATACATGTACATGTATGTATGTATATACATGTACATGTATGTATGTATATACATGTACATGTATGTATGTATATACATGTACATGTATGTATGTATATACATGTACATGTATGTATGTATATACATGTACATGTATGTATGTATATACATGTACATGTATGTATGTATATACATGTACATGTATGTATGTATATACATGTACATGTATGTATATACATGTACATGTATGTATGTATATACATGTACATGTATGTATGTATATACATGTACATGTATGTATGTATATACATGTACATGTATGTATGTATATACATGTATGTATGTATATACATGTACATGTATGTATGTATATACATGTACATGTATGTATGTATATACATGTACATGTATGTATGTATATACATGTACATGTATGTATGTATATACATGTACATGTATGTATGTATATACATGTACATGTATGTATGTATATACATGTACATGTATGTATGTATATACATGTACATGTATATACATGCACATGTATATACATGCACATGTACATGTATATACATGCACATGTACATGTATATACATGCACATGTACATGTATATACATGCACATGTACATGTATATACATGCACATGTACATGTATATACATGCACATGTACATGTATATACATGCACATGTACATGTATATACATGCACATGTACATGTATATACATGCACATGTACGTATATACATGCACATGTACGTATATACATGCACATGTATGTATATACATGCACATGTATGTATATACATGCACATGTATGTATATACATGCACATGTATGTATATACATGCACATGTATGTATATACATGCACATGTATGTATATACATGCACATGTATGTATATACATGCACATGTATGTATATACATGCACGTGCGCGTGTATATACATACACGCGCACGTGCGTGTATGTATATACACGCACGTGTGTGTATGTATATACATGCACGTACGTACGTACGTGTATGTATATACATACACACACGTGCGTGTATATACATACACGCACGTGTACACGTACGTGTACGTATGTGCGTGTATGTATATACATACACACACATGTGCATGTATATACATACACGCACAGGTGCGTGTATGTACATACATACACATGTGCATGTATATACATGTGCATGTATATACATACATACACATGTGCATGTATATACATACACATGTGCATGTATATACATACATACACATGTGCATGTATATACATACATACACATGTGCATGTATATACATACATACACATACATACACGTGCATGTATATACATACATACACATGTACATGTATGTATATACATGTACATGTATGTATATACATGTGCGTGTATGTATGTATGTATGTACATGTATGTATGTATGTACATGTACATGTATGTATGTACATGTACATGTGTATGTATGTACATGTACATGTGTATGTATGTACATGTACATGTGTATGTATGTACATGTACATGTGTATGTATGTACATGTACATGTGTATACATGTACATGTACGTGTGTACATGTACATGTACATGTGTATACATGTACATGTACATGTATATACATGTACATGTATATACATGTACATGTACATGTATATACATGTACATGTACATGTATATACATGTACATGTATATACATGTACATGTACATGTATATACATGTACATGTACATACATGTACATGTATATACATGTACATGTATATACATGTATATACATGTACATGTATATACATGTACATGTACATGTATACACATGTACATGTACATGTACACACGTACATGTACATGTATACACATGTACATGTACATACATACACATGTACATGTACATACATACACATGTACATGTACATACATACACATGTACATGTACATACATACACATGTACATGTACATACATACATGTACATGTACATACATACATACATGTACATACATACATACATACACGCACATGTATATACATACATGTACATGTATATACATACATGTACATGTATATACATACATGTACATGTATATACATACATGTACATGTATATACATACATGTACATGTATATACATACATGTACATGTATATACATACATACATGTATATACATACATGTATACACATACATACATGTATACACATACATACATGTACATGTATACACATACATACATGTACATGTATACACATACATACATGTACATGTATACACATACATACATGTACATGTATATACATACATACATGTACATACATACATGTACATGTATATACATACATGTACATGTATATACATACATGTACATGTATATACATACATGTACATGTATATACATACATGTACATGTATATACATACATACATACATGTACATGTATATACATACATACATGTACATGTATATACATACATACATGTACATGTATATACATACATGTATATACATACATACATGTACATGTATATACATACATACATGTACATGTATATACATACACATGTATATACATACATACATGTACATACATGTATATACATGTACATGTATGTACACGTACATGTCTGTACACGCACATGTATATACATGCGCGTATAAATAAACGCACAAGCACACATATGCACATGCACGTGTGTGGATATAAACGCACATGCACATTTGTGTGTATATAAACACTCATGCACATGTGGGTGTATATAAACTCACATGTGCGTATATATAAACGCACATGCACACATCCACGTGCGTATATATAAACGCACATGCACACATCCACATGTGTATATAAACACTCATGCACATGCGTGTGTACATACACGCACATGCATACATACGTGCACATGTGGGTGTATATAAACTCACATGCGCGTATATATAAACGCACATGCACACTTATGCGTGTATATAAACGCATATTTACACATTCATGTGCATGCGCGTATATATAAACGCACATGCTCGTGTATGTAAACACATGCACATATATGCACTCACATGCTTACATCTATGCATATGCGCGTGTATATAAACGCACATGCACAAATATATGCACATGCGTGTGTACATACACGACCATGCTTACATAGATGCTCGCATATATGCACATGGTCGTGTACATACACGCAAATGCACACATACTTCAAAATGCGCATGTACATCCACATTCTTTTACAGTACATACAGAGGTACCTACCTTTCCTTTTGAAATTGGTTTTGTAACTTCGTAAAAGCTTCATTCGTTCCAAGGTCCCCAATACTGTGCACTCAAAACCTTTCAAAATGAACAAAGTATCTCAGTTTTGACTGAAATATGTGAGAAACACACAAAAAGATAAGAACATGACACAATAGGCTATTAAAATGAATAACAATCACATGCAAAAACACCTAGCGCTGTGTTGGGTTAGCGTGTCAAGTCTATCAAGACAATTATTATTATTTTAAATACAAGTGTGGAGAGGTACGATTGTTTACTTACCGTGTTTTGGTGGCAGGTGGTGTGGAGGAAACTGGGCGACGCAGCAGGCTCCAAACTGTCCATCCGTCAGCACCTGTCGGGCAACCAATTCAAGGGCCCCCTGTAGAAGACCCCGAGACGACACTCCATGTCTCAAGAGACGCCAAAGCGCCCGCAAGTTTTTTTTTTTTGATACGAGTTCCCCCTAAGCCCTCGTCAGGGGAACTCTCTTCCAATTTTCCTCCTGGAGAACGACGCGAGTCCTTTATTGCGGCAATTAGCTAGCATCAGTTAAGCGCTGCCGCCTCGCCACGTCATACCATAAACCCACGTGAACTATGATTCTTGTTTAGTCATCATTTACAACGTGTTTCGCAAGCGCCGTCCCCGTTTACCGCTCGTCATTAGATGAACTAGGATTGGTTTCTGAAGTGCCAGAAGACAAAGAAGTTGTTGATGTATATTCTGTAAAAAATAAGAATAGGAACACTCCAGTGTTAATCTTATACTATTTTTTTTTCTATTTTACCAGCAATGATAATTAGGGCCATGCTCAGATGAAAAAACACTTTGTTTTTATATAGTATGGGCTCAAGTTATTGTAATATGACATTTGCTTTTGGGGGGAAAACGGCCAGTTATTAAACTAAAGTTGTATTAAATTTAACATTGAGGCAATAAATGATATCTTTACTTTGTTACCCTGTATTACCTTTTTTTTTTTAAAGATTTTTTTGTGTTGGCAATTTTTTTTTAAACAAACCTATTTTTTTCCCTGCGAAGAAAAAGTGTAATTCATAAATTTAAGAACATTTCTATAAACAAAACTAATTTCCATGATTCTTATTTTGGGAAGCGTAAGACTTACCTTTTCTCCAGTAATTTAACCATAACAGTTATTCTTATTTTAAAAACTTAAGGCATTTCAAGGGAAAATATTATATTACAGCATATTACAAAGTGAATAAATTAGCATTACTCCTATATTTTTATGAAATAATTCCCCCATTCTTAAATCTATAACTTCTCACACTACAAAAAAAGTGTTTTTAACATTTGAGCGTGGCACTAATTTGGTCGTTGCTATTCTAGCGTGGTCATTTAGAGCGCAAACGACGCGTTGGCTTTTGTTGTGAATAATATTTGTTACTCCGTGGCTACATTAGGAATATTATTTTTTTTCCGAACCCCCCGACGACGACGAAACGAAGCCGTTTGGATGCTGTGCGCATGCTCGACAATCACGTTCTCAGGTTGGCTCGACGTGGAAAAGCGTCTCCGTTTGCTACGTTACCGGACTTCCTACTTTTTTTTTGGGTTGACTGGATTGAGCCTGTTGACGCGCTGCATGTCCTCTTCCAATTTTTTAGGCTTTTGAAAACGTGCGTCTTGTTAACCGTACCCCCTTTTGAACCTAAGAAAGAAAACAAACTCATCCTGATGTCAAAACGAGAGTATATGCACAAGTCATTCGTCATTACACTTTCAAAATAAAACGTCCAACTGTGCAATTATTATATACACTAGCAATGAGTTTTAGGGCCTCACGCAAAAATAAAAGCGTTACTTGATGAAAACGTCTATTGTAGTCTTGTATAGTCAAATATTTTAAAGTCATTTTTGAGATGCTTTTGTTTTGGAAAAAGGGCTTTTTGTGAAAAATAGAAGTTCTCAATTGTTATTAAAAAAAAATTTTTTTTTTCAATTGTAATTTTATAAAATTATTCTTAGGGTGGCAAAGTTTGTGTCTATACAAGAATTTCTTTTTATGTCTAATTTTGAGATTTTTTCCCCTTAGTTTTAGAATAAAACAACGTATTGCCCCAAATCTTTTAAAGAAAATCTATTTTTATTATTATTTACAATTGCTATTTTTACTTGCCCACGTTCTGTATTAGTAAAAAAAAAGAGGTAATACAACATTTTATCTTAATTTACCTTTAAGAGTGAGCTTGGTTAGCATTATTTAAAAATATCCCTCCACATTAACCCTATTTTGAATTATTGCCCCACTAATTTCATGTAAAAAGTGTCCTTTTTTTCTAGGAAACAATTAGAAGCCATGATTTCTCTTGTAGAAAACTGTATATTAAGACTCGGGCTTGTACGTCACGACGTCCTATTTTGGATTTGGACCCCATTTTTGTTCTAACGACGACGACGCCATCGGCGTTGCGGCCTGCATGACTAACTGTGTTCTTCCCGTGCACTCGAGCGGAGAGTTGGCGGATTAAACCCCGACTAGAAAAGAAATTTAAATAAACGACATTTGCTCCAACTGGTCTAATTTCATTTTTGCGCTTCCACCGCCCACTTGTGGCACCTGCTAAAAGTGAAGGTTTAAGACACGTCAATTTGCTGCCACAAAGGTCTCGTCAAGTGTGACTGGGAAGGTAATTCAAACAATGCAGAGGCAAATCGTCACCAAAAATATTTTTATTGTACAATTTCCTTAGTAATAGGCTTTTGTTAGTCTCACAAATTCGTTTGGAACACAAAATTGCATCATTGAATTAGTGTAAAAATGGTGACGGTGGCACTTTAAGGCTTCACTTACAGACCTGCCAGCCCATTCGTGCTGACTGGGTGCTATTTTTTTTTTTGTAAAAAAAAAAGGCCTGAATATTGTTTACTTTTGGAAATGAATTGAATTCTAAAGTAAGGTACTTCTACCATAGCTATGTACATAAATGCGATTCAACTTCCCAGTAACTGAAATGACCTAAGAAGCACCAAATTGAGGTGGACAACAATGACGGCGGCGGTTTTTGCTTACGATTATCTCATCCAGCCGGTCCGGTTCATGGGCATACCTGGCGGGGGTGGGAGTTGTACCTGCGGCTGGCCTTGAGGAACGGGCGGCGGGTAGCCGAGGACGGGCGGGGGCATGTGCGGCGGCGGGGGGAAGCCGCTGTAGCCCGGGGGAGGATAGCTGGGCGGTGGGTACCCGGTCGGGGGTGGGTGCGTGGGGGGCGGGGCGCTAGGCGGCGGGTAGACGTGGTAGGGCGGCATCGGAGGGGCGTAGGATGGCGGCATGGGGGGCGCGTAGGCCGGCGCTTCCGTCTTCATCATGGATTGGAGGCTCTGGAAGCCCTCGCCCGACATGTACGAGCTGCTGGTGGACATGACGTAGTTGGAGGGTGGAGGCGGCGGGGGCCTGTGGGGAAGGGGTGGGGGCTGGCTGGGCGGGGGTGCGTGGGGGGGAGGCGGGGCCGCTTCGCTAGGGGGTTCCGCTTCGGTGGGTGGGGCCGGAGCGGCCGGTTTGCGCTCTGGAGGGAAATAAAAAAAGATGGATTTTTAAGAAAATGTAGAAGAACTTAAATGTGCACGTGGTGTTATTTGACATACCGGGTGGCGGCTGCGACGTCGGGAGCGGCGGCATGGGACTCTCCAGTCGAGGAATCTTGGCTCCGATTTGCTCTGCGGATCAAACGTAACTCCGTTTCCATCTAATCACGTGATGATCATCAGGCAGGATTTTTCAAAAAGCGCCTTACCTGGGGGCTTGGGCTCTTCCTTGGGGGAGGGCTGCAAAGCAAAACATTCATTTTAGCCGACGGCGGAAAGATCACAAAGTGAGGTCACGGCCCGAGCCACGCCCACGACGCGCTCACGTGTGATCGTTTGAGTTGTCGAGCGGGGCTGCCGCCCTGAGGGGACGTCTTCTTGGTCGCCGTCGGCGGGGGCGGCGCGGGCGCAGAGGACGGTGCCGGAGGCGCCGGGGTCAGGGGGGGCGCCGAGGGCGCACGCTCCTTTTCTTGCATCTGCTGCGGGATGGGCTTGTTGCCGTGCGAGTAAAGGTCCAGGATTTGGTGGCAGATGTCTAAAAAAATTTTAAAAAAATAAGGCAAGGCGTCTGGGTCACCACCTCTGGCGTAAAAATGGAGCGTGTGGGCGCTAACCTTCTAGCAGTTCCACGGGAACATCTTGCACAAATTGCTCCCACCAGCGGCGCGACGACTGCTTGGCGGTCCACTCCTGGATGTCGAATTTGCACAGACGGCCGGCCAGATACATGACGGCCACCGCGATGATCTCGGGCTCCCATTGCAGCGACAACATGGTGCACAGGCTGTAAAGTGGGAGGAGCCACAACCGTGGTTACTGAGGGTCCGCTGGGTAGGGGCGGGGCCTCGCACTCACCTGTCGTTGACGAAGGTCCAAGCCATCTGGAGAACCTTGCACACTTTGTTCTTCTCCCCTTTAACGACAAAAGAAAGCGTAGGGAAATTGTTGAGGGTGAACAGAAAAAGGATTGGCGGCCTTGCCATCCAACCTTTGAGCTGCTTGACGTATCGCAGCAGGAACATGTACGGGTGCTCCACCTGCAAGTCAAACTTGATGGTCTGGAGTAGAATCCGCTCCAAGACCATCACCTCCTCCTGAAACACAAGCATTGTCACCACGTTGGAATTTTTTACACTTTAAAACCCATTGCAAAAAGGAGTTTTTAAGAAGGGAACCTTGGGGTCGTCTCCAAACTGAGCAAACTGAACGTCGTTCAGCAAACTGCGAGCCGTCTTGATGATGTCTTTGCACTTTTTGGGCGTTTCCTCCACTTTGCCGGCAAGGAAGAGACAGCAAGCGCCCGTCACCTAAAAATATCATGTTGACATTTTAGTTCACGGCAAACTTTCTTTGCTTAAAATACTGGGGGATTTTTGCTATATATATAAAAAAGCATTCTTTAATATAGTTTCTTCCACAAAAGAGTAACTTATCCAGAAAAAAAGATAACTGAGGGCAGTTAAAAGTCCTATTTTTTTTTTGGTATGACTATATTTTGGGGTGATAAACTATTTTGTGGGAAAAAAAATAACCAGGAATTTTATTATTATCCATACAGAAAATGTCCGTTAAAATATTTCTGTTTTCTGGAGCAAATCAAACTGTCATTTTTTCAAAGCAAAAAAGATTCAACTTACATATCTGGGAAACTGCTTGAAAGAGTGAAACATGTAGAAGCGGTGAAAGTAAATAATGCCCGTCGCCAGTGTGTCGTAATGTCTGCAAAACGTCAAGGAGATCATCATTGCGGCACATGGACCACACATTTTGCATTCTAGATTTGTCGTCAAAAAGGATACAGCCCGAGTCGGGTCCCCACGTCGAAAATGAAGCGGGCGCCTTCCCTGCGGTAGCGAGCTTCGGTTCCAGGGTCGAGGCCTTCGGATTGAGACGGCGTGTGGGCCAAATCCTTTTTGTCCCAGTACCAGCACGGCTTGATGTGGTCCAACATGGCCTGCGGGCCCGCTGACGAATTTTCCTTGAACTCCTTCATGGGTTGAGGGGACGCCACCGCTGAAGAGGGGCCCGCGATGGCTGCCTGCAGGCACAAAACATCATGCATTATTCTCTTTAGCCACCATTAATAAACAGTACAATAATTCCAAAAATGGCTGAGCTATGAACTGCAATGTCACCATAAAAAAACGTTTCACCCATAACAAGCACCTGCCATCCCTGAATGCTTGACGGTTATTTAACCATTTAATAAAATTATTGAACATGTTGAAACAATCTGTTATGCATTCAAGATGACGTAGCTCTAAACATGAAGTTTGTACATTGAGAACGGTCGACGTCATACCATTATGAATGTACACGAAAGCAGATAGTCGAATTTTTCCCAATAAAAACGACCAGCACTGGCTCTAAAGTGCCAGAAGTTTTTTTGACTATAACGCGCTGGCAAATGAGTTTTAAACTTCCTAGACGGCCATTAGTTATTTGGATTAGGCAGCTATTTCATGTAGTGATTTCCGCGTTGCCGGTTAGCTAGCCATGTAGCATGATCATCCACTTCGACACGGAAAAGCCTCGGATGATAATATTGTTTTGGATGCAAGCATGTAGTTTACAACGCGATCGAATATTACCTTTAACATATAGTCAGTAGTTTGCAAGACCCCGGTGACAATTGTGGTTTGACTCCAAGTACGCGGTTTGGATTAACAAGCGGCATTCATTGTGGTTGGCAAGAGCGCCGCCATTTTGGATAAGACGGATGCTACGTCAATGTGACGTGATTGCGCATAGGTCGACTTCCTCAACGGATTAGAGAGAATATACACAACACTAGATGTCTTCGAGTGTTGCAGCACTGCAGGGACGAACGTTGTCACTTGTCAAAACAGGAACGCTAATCCAGTAACTAAACTACACAAAATATAATATTTTAAACCAGACAATCATAGACACATGATTTTTTTGTCCTACCAACATGACCTGATCTTTCGCAACGCATTTTGTTTTAAAGCTGTCCCAAAATGTGTTGCTATATATTTTTATACTGTGTATTAGTTACAATTATGAACGCTAGATGGAACCATAAAACTACTTGTCAATGTGGGCAAACTGGACGAGATATGTAACACAAAATCAAATTTGACAATTACAGAAAAGAGAAATTTGTGATCAAGTGGTGTCTTATCTAATTGAATGTGACTCCTGACATTTTTTTTAATTATGAGTGGCTATGCCAGGTAAAATACAGAGAATTGAGAATGTTTTTTGCTTCATTTGTGCTGTATCAATTTTCTTAACATATAACAATTTATTTTATGAATCCTATATTTTATTGGCCACCCAGGTATTGTATTTGTAAACAGTCAATCTCACATGATTAGATTATTCTGGGAGTGACGTGAAAACGTTTGATTAAAAATGCATGATGGGAAGAAGGAACGACTACGCAAATTCTTTTGGGAGCATGTTGGCCAAATGGCAACAACTCCCCAAAAATGTAATGACATTGAAATGTAGCTGTTAATATTTCCTTAAACAATTCCAAGTGACATCATGTCAGGACGGGACACTGCCAAGTTCCTCCGTGACACGGCTTGACCCGCCTTCCCTCATCTTCACTTGGCGGGCGCACCTCGGAGACGCACCCGCGGTGAATCATTTAGACCCCCTATTAAAAATGGGGATCTGCATGCATTATAAATTCGGCGCTCGGACAAATCCTCTTAACTAGTGGCAGGA